>NW_007245750.1:77861-83378 GCF_000164805.1 Carlito syrichta
CGGCAATCCACTTACCTCAGCCTCCCAAGGTGCAGGATTACAGGCTGAGCCACCGAGCCCGGCTATCTTTTTTTTTTTTTCATTAATAAGAGTCATGGCTGGGCATGGTGGCTGGCACCTGTAATCTCAGCACTTTGGAAGGTAGAGGTGAGAGGACTGCCTGAGCCCAGGGATTTGAGACCAGCCTGAGCAACCTGAAAAGACCTTATCTCTACAATAAATCAAAAAATTAGCTGGGCATGGTGGTGCATGCCTGTAGTTCCAGCTACTTGGAAGGTTGAGACGGAAGGATCGTCTGAGCCCAGCAGGGTCGAGGCTGCAGTGGCCATGAGCATGCCACTGTACTCCAGCCTGGACCACAGAGTAAGATTCCAACTCAAAAAAAAAAAGAAAAGAAAAAGAAAACTCTTCCAGATTCCATGGTACTTAGGGACAGATCTTTCATTTCTTTTATAATTTTATTTTATTTATTTTTTGAGTCAGGTTCTTACTCTGTCTCCCAGGCTAGAGTAGAGTACAGTGGTAAAACATGGCTCACCCCAGCCTCAAGTTCCTGGGCTACCTGCCTACCTCAGCCTCCAAGTAGCTGGGATACAGGTGCATGCCACTACGCCAGGCTAAGTTTTTTCAAGAGACAAGTTCTCGCTATATTGACTAGGCTGGTCTTGAACTTCTGGGGCTCAAGCGATCCTCCAGCCTCGGCTTCCCAAAGTGCTGAGATTACAGGCGTGAGCCACCCCATCTGGCCTCTTGTTATAATTTTACCACCTCATGCCGTAAAAGGTGTTCAATACATGTTTGAATGATTTCACTGTAGTTTTCTCCTATCAATTCAAATCCCCTCCGTTGGCCATACACCTCCTCAGATATCTGCAGATAGTTATTAGAACAGCACGTGGAAGGTAGTGAGTTGTGGTTGCTCTTGTTCTTCCCCTGTAAGTCCCTCCTTCATACTTTTGTGATAATAAACTACCTCAAATGCAAACCAGCCAGGCGCGGCCTGTGCCTGTGGTTCCAGCTACTCAGGAGGCTGAGGAGGGAGGGTCGCCTGAGCCCAGGAGGTCGAGGCTTCAGTGAGCTGCAATCACATCTGTGACTAGCCACTGCACTGCAGCCTGGGAAGCATAGCACAGCCCTGTCTCTAACAATGCGTCCATAAAGTAAAATGCAGATTCAAATGTGTCACTCTCTTGCATTTACAGAAACATTCAGTGATTCCGAGCTGTCAGTGGCAGTGGTACTTGGTCGATTTTCACCTCTGGGAGCCCGTTTTAGAATATGCCTTCCTCAGAAACACACGTGCACTCCTCACTTTACCTTCCTCACCCACTCACCGTTACTGCTTGCGTCGCATCACTTCTGCTTAAGAGCCGCAAGGGGCTCCCTGTTCCACCCGACAACATCTTAGATGCTTCCTGTGTTGTCTGCTTCCTCCTTTTCTTCCCAGACTCACGTCCTGCCATGCCCTTCTACGCACTGGGTTCACGTGTTAAAGAATCCTGGTCTCAGCACTGCAGACACTGAGTAGCCCTGCTTCCTCTCTCAGAATCGTCACGTATGCTGATATTTCTGCCTGGGACACTCTTCCCTCTTCCCAAAAAGTCCCTTTTCCTTTCTGAGACTTAATGTAAACATCGTCTCCTTTGGGAAGCCAGTTTCTGAAGCACGTTGAGTATCCCCTTCACACTGAGACAGAATTCCAATAGAACTGTTTATCTCCACCATTACATTGCAAAAATCTCTAGACAGGATGGCTTTCATCTCTGGTCTTCCCATGCCCTAGTTTGTAGCCTGGTACATAGGAGACACTCAGTGAGGGTATGAAGGAATGAGTACACGTGGCATGGGGTTTAATGAGCTTATTTGAAGATACCTGACATTTTAATGTTTGAAATGGCTTATTGGTATCCTGTGCCTGATTTTAATTTATATGTTAAATGGTTTTACATTTGAGTGATTTATTTGGCTTTTTAAGAACATTTTAACTTTAGGTACTTTAAAATATTTTAAATACTGGCTTAGAAAAGAAACACAGTCCTGTCTTTCAGGCATTCAAAGTTTAATTAACGTGTACTTTTTCCTCTTGCTTCTGTATGTTCAAGGCCTACTGTGTGACGGAACCTGGCGCGGGCTCTGATGTAGCTGGCATACAGACCAAAGCAGAGAAGAAAGGAGATGAGTATGTTATCAATGGTCAGAAGATGTGGATAACCAATGGCGGGAAAGCCAACTGGTATGTTGCTCAGTCATCTCTGGGTGTTTCTTAATTGCTTGGAGTTCGGAATCTTCTCTTTCTTCTTCCCTTTATTTTTAAGACACTGTTACAGTTATGGAACTGGAAGATGTACATGCGATTATAAAGAGTTTAGTGATTTTCCAAAGCAGTTTTTAAGTCCCTGAACTATTTTTTCGGATTAACTCTCAGAAGTTTAATTTGTCAAATAAGAGTTCCTGCTCTGGGCCAGCCTGATTAGGAAGGCCAGCATTCCACCCACACCCCTCTCCCCCACCCGCACCTCCTTGGAACTCCTGAAACGCCAAAGAAGAAGGAAAGCCATGTCACTAGTTGTCAGATGTGCACAGAGGCTGCCTAAGACTTGAGTTGTCCATTAGGGAAGACAGTTGACTTTATAAAACTAAAAAATATATGGTCCAAAAATAATATGAAGTTCCATAAAAGGTCAAAAAGTCCTTTATATTTGTAGAAATGTAAAACTTTAAAGAAAAACACTTGCTAGCGTGTTGAAAATGAAAAGGAAAGCTTACTAAGTAGCTACAAGTTTAATCGGCATGAACAGTGTGAGTCTTTAAAAAGCTAATGGAATTTTAAACCATAGAAGCATAGCATCAACAGGAGAGGAAAACAGTGCCATTCTGGGCAGCGCATCTTTTTTTTTTTTTTTTTTGAGTCAGAGTCTCACTGTCACCCAGGCTGGTGTGCAGTGGCACACTCACGGCCACCCCAGAGTCGACCTGCTGGGCTCAGGCAATCCTTCCACCTCAGTCTTCCAAGTAGCTGGAACTGCAGGTGTGGCTAATTTTTTGATTTATTGTAGATATGAGGTATCGCCATGTTGCCCAGGCTGTTCTCGAACCCATGGGCTCAGGCAGTCCTCTCACCTTGACCTCCCAAACTGCTATGGGCAGTGCATTTTAAGACATGTGTTGAGAAATGGAATAAACACAGATGCAGGTCACTGACCTGTCAGGAGAAGCCTAAGCCATGGTGTGAAAAGATAATGCATGTGATTATTTTGGAAGAGTCTCAACATTTTTGCATACTATTACAGAGAAAGAAAAGCAGGCCTATGTGTTTACTTTAGAAAGCCAGATTATGTTTTTATTTTTATTTATTTTTTTGAGTTGGAGTCTTACTCTGTCATCCAGGCTGGAGTGCAGTGGCACGCTTCCGGCCACTGCAGCCTCGGCCTGCTGGGATCAGGCAATCCTTCCGCCTCAGCCTTCCAAGTAACTGGAACTACAGATATGTACCACTTCCTGGCTAATTTTTTGATTTATTGTAGAGATGAGGTCTTGCCAACTTGCCCAAGCCGTTCTCGAACCCCTGGACTTAGGCAGTTCTCCCACCTCTGCCTCCCAAAGTGCTGGGATTACAGGTGTGACCCACTATGCCTGGCCTCAGAAAGCCAGTTTAGAACTAATAGCTGAGAGTTAGAAAAATGTAGAATTTAACTCAATGTAAGGACTGGCTTTCCAGTAATAGTGCTGTTAAGTTGTCGTGGTAAATACTGTATTTATCATTATAAGTGTATCGTAGAGACTTTCTGGAAGAACTTTTTGTTGATTGAAATAATGTACTATAAGTTGTGTTTCTCCTCATCTGCAAAAATTCTGATTAAACATGTTTTTGTGCTGTATAGTACAGTTTCCTAGCAAGTGAAGCATCATTTTTGGGAATGAGCTTACGAGAAAGTTATTTACTTTAAACATACCAGTCAATGCCTTATTAGTATCCTAAATATGTTTAGTATTATGGAATGCTGAATCATGACTGTTAAGCAATTCACGGAAATATCAGCAAGTAATGAAAAAGCGAAGAAACTATTAAAGTTTAACAAGTTGAATGAAATTTAATACAAAGACAAGTTTTTAAGTTTAACAACTGATTACAGCTCGTTATAGTAAGACAAATTAGGTAATACATGAAACTAGAAAACAATTTTTGCTGTTTTGTTACTATTATTATTAAATAAAACTATAGAGTGAATGGTAGTGTATAAATGACAGAAAACACATTTGCTGTTTAAGGAAGAATATGCCTTTTAAAAAGTATATTCTATATGTACCAGGACATATAGAGCATGGGTTAGATGGATGTTTTGATGTTTGCATTGTTTTCCTTAGGTTTCATGTCAAAACCTTTCTGAGAAAAATCCTTCTAGATTTTTCCCTCTACGTATATACTTAGGATAAAGTTTAATTTATATATTAGGCCCAGTAAGAGATTAGCAACAACAATAACAAAGTAGAACACTTGTAGCAGCTACTGTCATAAGAGTTCAAGTGAATGTGTTTTCTCTCTCTGCACATCTTATTGGACTGTCTTGCAGGTAAGTGAAACCTGTGGGTGAAGGGGCCTGCTGTGGGCCCGGGTTGAAATCCTAGCCTTCCACATGCTGGATATGGGACTCGGGCGAGTGTTTAAGCCTGTCTGCCCCTTTGCCTCCTCGTGTGTGAAATAGAGGCAGTAAGGTGGGCATTGTTGGCAGGACTGAGACAGCAGTCACCGCATGTCATTTGCTGATAATCACTGTCACCATTACCATGTGTCTGCGTCAGGTACTTTGTGTTGGCACGTTCTGATCCAAATCCCAAGACTCCTGCAGGTAAAGCCTTTACTGGATTCATTGTGGAAGCAGATACCCCAGGAGTGCAGATCGGAAGGAAGGTAGGTTGTGCGTCGGTGACTAAGTCCTCAAATGTTACCGTCACTGTAAATCTTAAAATTCCTTCGCTTTCCTTTGATGAAAACATTTTGATTGTATGAAGTTAGAATAAAAATAAAGCTGTGTTTTGATGATATCAGGTCAGATAGTCCATGTGTTGCTGAGGATTTTGAGTTGAGAACAGTCATTTCAAGTTGTTTTGTGGGAGTAGCCGTTCATGGTGCCAGCCAGGAGAGAAAGCCGATGCCGGCTGTGAGGGACAAGGACGTCTGACACCGGGCTGTCATGCATATTGTCGGTCCCGTTTTAAGAGTCGTAGAGGTTTCCGAGGACTTCTCCACGCTTTTCCCCACTGGATCCTCACAGCAGCCTCTGGGTAGGACAAGTGGCCATTGTGCCCGTTTTACCGATGAGACGGTGAAAGCACTGTGACCCTGAGCCCGTGGGTTCGAGACCTGCCTGGGCAGCGAGACCTCATCTCTACAATAAATCAAAAAATCAGCCGGGCGTGGTAGCGCACACCTGTAATTCCGGCTACTTGGAAGGCTGAGGCAGAAGGATCGCCGGAACCCAGCTGGTCGAGGCTCCGGTGGCCGGGAGCGGCCACTGC
>NW_007245750.1:83398-109533 GCF_000164805.1 Carlito syrichta
TGATATTCAGATCTAGTACCTGTGTTATTTTTAAAGAATTTTGCAACTGTTTATTTTTCACTGTATTAATTTTTTGTTATATTTTATGGCATATTGATTTTCCATTCTTGATCATGATGTGGGGCTTCTTTTTAAAATGTATTTAAATTAAAAGTTCATGTAATTGTAATGGAAATATTAATCAAATAATTATTGAGGTGGTATTTGGACATATAAATCCTAAAGATGATACATGGGTGCTCAAGATCTGGGAAAAACCTTGATTCATAATATGTGGTGAGCACTGTGATAGTTACCACGTGCAATGTCTCAGTGAAAGGAGTCAGAATTCTTCTTTTTCAGTACCTCACAGCTCACCAGGAGAATTAGTCTGGCACCTGATACACAAAGCAACACATTGTTGCCAATAGTGATGGCACTTGCTTTTCTAACTCTGCACAGTGCTAGGGATTTCTCCTTTCTATCAATGTTACTGCTAAGATTAATTAACTCAACAAATAGGATTCCTATCAGGTTTCAACCAATTACCTGTATGCTAGGTGTATAAAGACCAAAGAAACATAATCCTTATCTTGTCTACAGACACAGGGAAGTGGAAGGAAGGGGCACAGAGGAAGAGGAAACAAGTGAACTAGACAGAGAAGATGTTGCTACAGAAGTTGGAGAAAAACCAGCAGAACTATCTCTTGTGAGTATGAGAGTGCTCACCTATACTTGACAATTCCATTGATCATTGGGTCCACACCCTCAAATATGTCTATGTAAGCCTGAATGATATTTGTGCCTTTAACCTACAAAATAATGGATTTTAATTAGCATGCCTATGTATACTAACCACTCTGTATTTGGGAAGCTGTCAGTGAATTACTCAATTCAGTTCCAGTGTGAGGAAAATCACAGTGACAGATATACCAGGATACATTAAGAAGTCAAAAAATAAAGAATATACTGGCATTGGAAGTTGTGAGAAGTATGGAGCTGAAATACAGAGACTCTTCTCTTAGTGAAGAAAATTTGAGTCGATAGATGTTCTATGATCACTTGCTTACCATACATTATTACCAATAGCAAATAGTCAGTACAATAACATCTGAACTTTATTGGGTGTGTATAATGTTCCATAATCTTCATAGAATAAATGTTTACTTAAAACCTCCAGAGCACTAGATTCCAGGCACTGTGGGCACACATAATGACTCAAGTTTGGTCCTAGGCTCAAATAGCTCACAGTCTAATGAACAGAAAGAGACACAGATAATTACAGTTCTGCTGAGATGGAAAGCCAGAAAGCTATGAGAAGAGCTAGAAAAACAGAGATGGGCCCCTTTAATTTATGTAGCCTCAGTAGGAAACTTGTTTAGGAGGTAGGCACTATTATTATCTCTATTTGTCTAATGAGTAATTAACAGAATAATTCCTGGCATATGGCAAACACGCAATACACATTCCTTTAAGAAAAGGGTACCCAAGCCGGGCTCAGTGGCTCAGCCTGTAATCCCGCGCCTTTGGGAGGCTGAGGAGAGTGGATTGCCTGAGCCCGCGGGTTCGAGACCCGTCTGGGCAGGCGAGACCTCATCTCTACAATAAATCAAAAAATTAGCCGGGCGTGGTAGCGCGCTCCTGTAATTCCGGCTACTCGGAAGGCTGAGGCAGAAGGATCGCCGGAACCCAGCTGGTCGAGGCTGCGGTGGCCGGGAGCGGCCACTGCGCTCCAGTCTAGGTGACAGAGTGAGACTCCAACTCCAAAACAAAAAAAAAGAAAGCACTGTGACATGAAAGGATGACCCAAGGCCATGTTGTGCTAACAGAACAGTCTGTGCCTGAGAACAGTGTGAGGTTGGCAACGAATCTCAAATGTGGAAAGGAAAGGAAATTTTATTTAAATAAGAAAAGATAATTCAACATATTTGATGAAAGGTTATGCTCTGAGTACGTGGAGGTAACTTCGGCATTTAAAGTAGCTTAAAGAAAAAAGAGTTTAAAACTTTACACAAAGAAGGAAACGAAATCCTTGAAGTAATCCTAGTGAGAGCTAACAAAGCATTTAAGTGTATATATATCTCTGAAAATTGGAAGAGCAACAGTTTTACATTGTGAAGTTTTTTTTCCTTTGCAGAATAGAGTTTTTTAAATAAAAAAACATACTAATGACCAAATTATGGGACTTAATTAAGAGTTACTGACAGTCTGGTGAATGTGTTTTCTTCCTCCCAGATGGGGAAAGGAAGGCACAGGTATCTGATTAGTATTAGAGCAGACTGGCATCGCCCAGACTGGAAGTTGATGTGAGTGGGTCAAATTCAGCGAGCGTGTGAGCCCGCACATGTGTGTATTTGTAAAGCACTGTTTTATGAAAAGCCATCAGAATCTGTCTGTTGTATCCAAGCCTGTTTAAAATGGAAGCGTGTTGCTGGAGTTTGTGAAAGGAGTGAAGTGCTCTTTAGGCCACAGGATTTTTAAGGTGGAAGATGCCCTACATGTCATTTATTTCAGTCAGTGCTATTAAAACTGAGGTCCAAGGGAATTTGTATACTCAAGGTTACAAACTTAAAAGCAGAGTTGAGATCGGTACCGAGTCTCCTAGGAACCTGCCCAGTGCAGTTTCTGATACTCTATAGTGCTATATATTTTTGTAATAGTAGATATTAAAGGTAAACTAGACTTCACAGGTAAAACTAGCTATATTGTTGTGTGGAACAAAATGTAAGTGCTAAGAAGAGTTGCACTTCTCCAAGGAATTTGTTTTTACCTATGTAATGGGTCATGTTTCCTTCTTAGGGATATGGTAGCAAATTCAGGACCAAACGTATGGCCAATCTCTAAAAAGTAGCAAATTCAGGGCCAAACGTCTGGCCAATCTCTAAGAGTACAAAGAAATAAAGAACCGAACAGCTGATACTTTTTCCAGGCATAAACCCGCTCCTGGGCTGGGCGTGATGACTCACACCAGCAATCCCAACGCTTTGGGAGGCCAAGGTGAGAACTGCCTCAGGCCGGGAGTTTAAGACCAGCCTGGGCATAGTGGGATCTTGTCTCCACCGAAAACCAAAAAATTAGCCAGGTGTGGTGGCACACACCTGTAGACCCAGCTACTTGGGAGGTCGAGGCTGCGGTGAGCCATGATCATATCACTGCACTCCAGCCTGGGTGATAGAGTAGAACTCTGACTCAGAAAAACCAAAACAACCCACTTCTCATTTTATCTTGCTAGTCCTATTCTCATTTTATTTTTGCCCAATTTTCTCACTTAAGATAAATCTCTAATTCAGTCAATATATGTTAAGTGCATACTATATATACTATTTAGGTATTGGAGATACTGTATGGATCAAAACAGACAAAAATCTCTGCCCTTGGGGGGCTTACTTTCTAGTGGGGAAGACAGATCATTATATTGTGTCTACTGAAGCCTCTTTAAATCTTTTTTGAAACAAATAAGCATTTAAAAATTTGTGAAATTTGATGTTTTCAGCGTGTTTTGTTTTAGAAATTGCATGGTTTGAAATAGTCTGGGGAGTAGTTTGGTTTTCAGTATTGTGATGTTTGAAATGAATCTGGGAAATAGGCTAAACAGATTATGAAGCATCGCTTTGGTAAGCAGAGTTTTCTCACATCAGGGTGGTGATCTGAGATTCTAGAGCATGTTGATGTATAAAGACAAAGGGATGTTGGTTTCTTTCTGGGTAAAATCGTTGTCACATCTCTTCAAACTTGGAAGCCACTATTAGTATTAAAGCCAGAAAACAAAAGGATTCGTTTACAGCTTTGTTTCCATTGCCCCTGCTTCTCATTCTGCTTATTAAGAATGACATTAAACCGGGCACAATGGCTCACACCTGTCATCCCAGCACTTTGGGAGGCAGAGGTGAGAGGATTGCTCGGGCCCAGGTGTTCGAGACCAGCCCGGGCAACTTGGCGAGACCTTATATCTACAATAAATCAAAACAATTTAGCTGGGTATGGTGGCTCACACCTCTAGTATTTCCAGCTACTTTGAAGGCTGAGGCGGAAGGATCCCCTGAGCCCAGCAGGTTGAGGCTGCAGTGGCCTTGAGCGTGCCACTGCACTCCTGCCTGGGCAACAGTGTGAGACTCCTACTCAAAAAAAAAGAATGACATTACCTTTTTTTTTTTTCCCATCGATAAGAGTCATGGTTGGGGGTGGTGGCTCACCTGAAATCCCAACACTTTGGGAAGCTGAGGCAGGAGGACTGCGTGAGTCCAGGAGTTTGAGACCAGCCTAGGCAGCATAGTGAGACCTTGTCTCTATAAAAAATAAAAAAAATTAGCCTGTCCTGGGGAGGCTGAGGCAGAAGGAAGAATTGCTTAGCCCAGGAGGTTGAGGCTGCGATGAGCTGAGATCATGCCACTGCGGTCCAGCCTGGGTGACAGAGTGAGACCCCCTACTCAAAAAAAAAAGTCAGACATAGTGGCCCACGCCTGTAATCCCAGCACTTTGGGAGGCAACAGCGGTGAGAGGATTGCCTGAGCCCAGTGGTTCAGGACCAGCCTGGGCAACTTGGTGAGACCTCGTCTCTACAATAAATAAAAAATATTAGCTGGGTGTGGTGGTTTATGCCTGTGGTTCCAGCTACTCGGGAGGCTGAGGCGGAAGGATCGCCTGAGCCCCGCAGGTCAAGACTGCGGCAGCTGTGAGCGTGCCACTGCATTCCAGCCTGGGTGCCAGAGTGAGACTCCGACTCAGGAAAAAAAAAAGGAATGTCATGATGTCTACAACTGTCTTGCAAATGATTCAGCATAATGCTAATAGTTATGTACATACAGAGAGAGACAGAAATAAAGCAAATGTGTCGAAATGTTGACAATTGGTGAGTCTAGGTAAAGGGTATATAAGTCCTCTTTACACTGCTTTTACAACTCTTCTCTTTGAAAATGTTCAAAACAAGTTGAGGGAATATAGCTGGTTTAGCAGCTTCTTTCTTGCTTTTTGCTTTTTATTCCAGCGACTTTGTGGGGTGCAAATGGTTTGGGGTCACACAGAGCATTGGGGAGCAGGGAAGAAGTCTGGCCTATAAGTGTGCCCACCACCCCCTCCCGTGCACAGCGTATCCAGCAGGCGACCTTCCATCCCTCCCCGCTTCCCACCAGCCCCCTTCAGAGTCTCCAGCGTCTGCTGCACTGTTCTCTGTGCCTCTGCAGGCCCTCGGGTCAGCATCCACTTAGAAGGGAGAACATGCCGTGTTTGGCTTTCTGTTCCTGCGTTAGTTCATGTAGGACGATGTTCTCCAGTTCCATCCAAGTTGCTGCAAAAGACATTGTTTCATTCTTTCTCATGGTTGAATAGTATTCCAAGGTATATACACACACACACCCGCTTTCATTGTCAACTGATCAGTTGACGGGCATTTAGACTGATTCCACATCTTTGTAATTGTGAATCGTGCTGCGATAAATATCCGAGTGTCTTTTTTATAAAATGACCTTTTTTCCTTTGGGCAGATACCTAGTCATGGGATTGTTGGGTTGAATGGTAGATCTATTTTTAGTTCTTAGAGAAATCTCCATACCGATTTCCATGGAGGCTGTACTATTTTGCACTCCCACCAACAGTGTGTAAGTATTCTCTTTTCACTTTATCCATACCAGCGTCTATTTTTTAGAAGTTTTTAAAATAATGGTAACTCACAGTTTTAATTTGCATTTCCCTGATGATGAGTGATATTGAACATTTGTTCATATGTTTGTTGGCCATTTGTATACCTCCTTTTGAAAGATGTCTGTTCATGTCATTTGCTCACTTTTTAATGGTGTTATTTGCTTTTTTCTTGCTGATTTGTTTGAGTTGTTTGTAGATTCTGGATATTAGTCCTTCTTCAGATGTATTGTATAATTTGTGAATATCTTCTCCCGTTCTGTAGGTTGCCTGTTTGCTCTGTTGATTATTTATTTTGCTGTGCAGAAGCTTTTTAATGTAATTAAGTTCCACCTATTTTTGCTTTTGTTGCATTTGCTTTTTGTGTTTTAGCAATAAATTATTTGCCTAAACCAATGTTCATAAGAGTTTTTCCTAGGTTTTCTTCTAGGATTTTTATGGCTTCAGGTCTGACTTTTAAGTCTTTAATCCATCCTGGGTTAATTTTTTACATGGCGAGAGATAGGGTCCAAGTTTCATTTTTCTGCATGTAGTTATCCAGTTTTCCTAGCACCGTTTTTGCAGAGTGTCCTCTCCCTGGGTCTGTTTTTGTCTGTGGTTTAGCAGTTTCTTAAAAAGTCAAATATACACTTACTACATATACCGTCTCCCGGGCACTTAGGCAAGAGAAATGCAAACAAAGACCTGTACACAAATGTTGATAGCAGCTTTATTACTGATGCTAAAAACTGGCAGATGGGGCGCTATCAGCTAGTGATGCATAAAAGATACAGGCCCATCCATATAGTGGAATAGTACTGCGCAGTAAAGTAAGTGAATGGTTGACCGTGCGGCCGCACGGATGAATCTCAGACGGACTGCACTGAATGAAAAGTCGGACACAGAGGGCTAACCTCATCATTTCACTTCCATGACGTTCTGGAGGAGGAAAACCTGCATGGAATGCTGTGAGATCAGTGGTTGCCGGGAGATGGCGTGGACTAAGGGGCTTGACTCTAAAGCGAAGAACAGTGTGGTTTCGGGGGGGCGCTGACACCTTCTGTGTCTCAGCTGTGGTGATGGCTGCACACATACACATTTGTGGAAACTGTTAGAACTGTTTACGCATGTTGAGTGAATTTTTCTACATGTAAACTCAACTTCAATAAACCTCATTTTAAGAAAGAGTTGGAAGAAAACAGAAAATCAATTTTTATTGGGTAGATTATTTTGCTAGGTCTATAGTTAAACTAAGGTTAAAGGTCCCAGATCAGATTATGTTTGCTAAATGTTTTCCTGCCAATTGTGGTAAAGATAGCTTTCAAATATAGAATGAGATTTTTCTTTGTAGATAGTCTGTACTTATATACCTTTAGACTTGTGTTGGTTTCAAAGTCATGAAACAGTGTTTTAGATAGGGGTTGGAAGCTTTATTTGTAAAGACCCAGATTGTAGCCGGGCATGGTGGCTCATGACTGTAATCCCAGCACTTTGGGAGGCCGAGGTGGGAGGATTGCTTGAGCTCAGGTTCAAGGCCAGCCTGAGCAACATGGTGAGACCTCATCTCTACAATAAATCAAAAAGTCAGCCGAGTGTGGTGGTGCATGCCTGTGGTTCCAATTACTTGGAAGATTGAGGTAGAAGGATCAGGTCGAGGCTGCAGTGGCCATGAGCGTGTCACTGCATTCCAGCCTGGGCAACAGAATGAGACTCCAACTCAAAAAAAAAAAAAAGACCCAGATTGTAAATATTTCAGGCTTTGCAGGTGCAGGCCATGTGATCTCTGTCACACTTACTTCTGCTTTTGTAGCAAGAAAGTAGCCATAGCTGATTTGTAAATAAACACGTGTGACTGTGTTCCAGCAAAGCTGTATTTGCAAAGCAGGCATTAGGGACTGTAGTGTGTTGACCCCTGTTCTAGGTAGTTTAGATAATTGAAAGCCATAAAGCAACGGTCAAAGCAAAACTTGCCGCTAGCTAAGAAAATGTTCCTTAAAATATATCCATTTGTCTGTTAGGAATTAAACATGGGCCAGCGATGTTCAGACACTAGAGGAATCGTCTTCGAAGATGTGAGAGTACCTAAGGAAAACGTTTTAATTGGTGAAGGAGCTGGTTTCAAAATTGCGATGGGGGCCTTTGATAAAACCAGACCTCCGGTAAGTAAAATGAGTATTATTGGACCTTCTCTTTGTACATTAAATAGGTAGTTTTATTTTAACATCGTATACATGGTGTGTTTTTCTTTTCAAATTTCTGCTTTTTTTATTAAGAATGGAGGAGAGGCCGGGCTCGGTGGCGCAGCCTGTAATCCCACGCTTTGGGAGGCCGAGATGAGCGAATTGCCTGAGCCCGCGGGTTCAAGACCCGTTTGGGCAACTTGGCGAGACCTCATCTCTGCAATAAAAAAATCCAAAAAATTAGCTGGACATGGTAGTGTGCACCTGTAGTTCCGGCTACTTGAAAGGCTGAGGCGAATGCATTGCCGGAACCCAGCAGGTCGAGGCTGCAGTGGCCAGAGTGTGCCACTGCACTTCAGTCTGGGTGATGGAGTGAGACTCCAACTCAAAAAAAAAAAAAAAAAAAAAAAGAATGGAGGAGAAGGGTTGTGTTGGGTCATGAACTGTAACCCCAGCAGCACTTTGGGAGGCAGAGGTGAAAAGATTGCCTGAGCCCAGAGTTTCCAGACCAGCCTGGGCCACTTGGTGAAACCTCTTCTCTACAATAATTCAAAAGAAAAGAAAATTAGCCAGGCGTGGTGCACGCCTGTCGTCCCAGGTATTTGGAAGGCTGAGGTAGAAGGATCACCTAGGCCAAGCAGGTCTAGGCAGCGGTAGCCATGAGCCATGGCCATGTCACTGCAATCCAGCCTGGGTGACAGAGTGAAACTCTGACTCAAAAAAAAAAGGGTGGAGGAGAGAGATTGTTACTTTGGTTGTTTAGAATTCTTCAACTTTATTGCTGCCCATTATAGAACTTTATTTTAGCAAATGCAAAATTACTGTAGCTGCTGCCAGATTTACAGAAAGACTGGCCACACTCACTTTGATCATTCCTGTTTATATGCACTCATTTCCTCTTCCTTCACTCACTAAGAGTATTTCTCCTAAGCTATTACCCTTGTGAAACGGAAGGAATGACTTTTGTCTAGGCTGTGATCCTTGGCCTCAAAGCGTCTTCCGTCACCTTTAATTCATAAATCATATAAACCCAAGTGCCTGTCTCCCCCACCCCCTTGCCCTTGTTGCTGTGGTTATCTTCTCTCTGTAGAGTCTTAGTCTCGGAATCTTAGGCAGATAGCCATGTACTGTGTGTTCTACAGACAATGTGAACTTTTGCTTTCTAAAACATGAAAACCCTAGGTTGCTGCTGGTGCTGTCGGGTTAGCGCAGAGAGCCTTGGATGAAGCCACCAAGTATGCCCTGGAAAGGAAGACGTTTGGAAAGCTGCTCGTGGAGGTGACGTTAATGCTGTGCTTGCTCGCTTCAAATGTGGAAACGCGTTTTCACCCACATATTTAGAAATTGCTTTTTGAAGTGCAGACTCACCTGTTCTACTTTGTTAGCAACAAGATAATGTGGCTTTGTCAAAATGGGTTTCAGCAATACAGTTGACTTTGCCACTCACTTATGTACCTGACACTGCTAGGCGTTTAAAACATATCTTCTAATTCTATAGTAACCCTTTGTAGGCCTCTATTGAAGATCAGGAAACTGAGGCTCAGAGTTACTACATAATTTGTCCTAGGCCACACAATTTGTCATGGATCCAGGATTCTATTTCATACTCTAAATCTATTTTACGTCTCATGTCTTTGGTATCAAATAACTTTAGTACTAAAGAATCATGTCTTTTTGGTCAAAAACGGCTGCACACTCAACACAGTGTGGGTTGGTGCACTTGTAAATCACCCATCATGAAATGGGCAGACACACTGAAAGAATCTCCAAAAAAATTCGCTGAAGCCAAATGCAGCCTCTCACAACAATACCAGCTGGTCCACAGATACTAATGGGTTTCAAGAACACTTACCTAGTGGGGAAGCCTGTGCCACCAGGGGTCTGCCCTCCAAAAGATAATTCTGGATTTTTGGGGGTCCCTCCTTGAACATCACTCAGACATTGTGAGAAATGAAACTTGGAGCCACCAGCGTTTGTTGTCTCTTTGGGAAACGGTGTGACTTGGAAAAGGTCTTGAGGTGAAAGCCAGGGCTAAGTTTGAAGCCTGCTTTCACAAATTCCTAGTTGTGGGACCTTGGGCAATTCAGTTAACTTCTCTCAGCTTTAGTATCCTCATGTGTAAAGGGGCACTATGACAATTCCTCCCGGTGTGAACTCATATGACTGTGGCTTCCTTGACAAAACGTTAAGTTGTACCCCCCGTCCTGGCCTCTTCTCTGAGCTTCACGCTTGGATTTTCAAATGATTCCTCAACATCTTCACCCGATACGCAAAAGGAGTCTCAGACTCTTACTTTCTGTTCCTTCCTTACCTGTTGGATGGATGCTCAAGATCCATCTAGTATCTTCTCAGCACACTCATTAAAATCTGCAGTCTTTACCGTGGGCTCCTGTCAACCACTCTGGCCTTTTGCTGTCCTCTTTAACGCTTTCCTCAGATATCCTTATGGACAACCCTTTTCTCTTCAAATTGCACTTTCTCATTCGTTTCACTAAGAATCCGCCTCTGATCACTGTGTAAAACAAGACCTTCAGCACTATGCTGATGTTCCCCTTTTCCTACAAAGCTCTTATCACTACCCAACATACGAGAAGGGAGCCCCCACAAAGTTTTAAATTATCCTTGGGAGGACAAGTCCTTGTCATACACCAGCAATGTGTTCCTCTGGATCAGAGAGTCAACCAAAAAGTTTTTATCTGGACGTTTGAGAAGGTTGCCTCACGATTTGCAGAAGTAACGTCCTGAGTTGTGGCAGACAGGCGCCTGGTTCTTCTTCTGTGACCTGTCCACACCGTGTGAGTGTTCAGCCGTTTTTGATCTAGAACAGCTTAACCCTGTGCCCCAGTCTCCCTGTTCATCTGATCTCACCCCGAGCGATTTGTTTGTGTTTCCCTGGATGAAACAAGTCCCCCAAGGGAAGCGTGTTGCTGATGAGGAAGAGGTGAAACAAAAAACAGCAGAAGCACTAAGAGCATCAAAACTGATGATTTCAAAAACAGGTTTGGGCAGTGGGAAAAGTGTCTCGATGGGTGTATTGCGTCAAAAAGGAGAGCACTTTGAAGGTGACTGGAGTTTAAACATGTAAGAATACATACTTCTTCATACACAAATTCCATCTTTGGGGGGGTCCCCCTTCATGTATCATATACACGTCTGTCTGTTTTCTCCCCTCATACTCACAACTAGAATGTCAATCCGTATAAGCAGGTTATTTTTGGTTTTGAAAGCCCTTATATTCCTCGCACTTTGGATATGCCTTGTGCTGCGAACTGCTATTTCATTCATTCCGCAAATAGTAGTTGACTACTTACTACATTAACAGGCTGACAATTGGATGCTTTCCCTGTTCTGTAGATTATTCTCAGGGCTTTGCATGTGATCTTCATCATCACAGTCCTGTGGAGCAGGTACTGTTATTTTCATTTATCTACGTAAAAGACCCAGCTAATAAATCACAGAGCCAAGATTTGATCCCACACTTGAAGAGCCTGTCTTCTGTACTCTGCGTGTGCTCTTCCCAGGGACAGAAAAGAGATTTGTTGTAGTTTCTGCTCTCAGGAACTTTCGGCCCTACTTTGTTGACAGTCCTTCATTTTGCTTTTGTTACGAGATAAGATACCTATTACGAAACAAATATTCAAAATAATATAGAGCGACAGAAAAGTAAAGTCTCAAAGTTACAGGTAGGGTTACAGAAACCGAAAGGACAGAGATCGTCATGGGCTGGATACAGGACGGGGAGTGTGAACTGGGTTCATCATACTGGATACAGGACAGGGAGATGAACCAAGTGCGACTGAAAAGCAAGCTGAATGAGTCTTCTTGGGAGTGTCCCTTAGAAACAAACCTGAGCACCGCCCAGAGATTTTTCATCAAAACCTCTCGAGAGGAGTGTGGGCATCTAAGGCTGTGGGAAATAAGCACTTGTGTGTAGTGTTGGTGGGAG
Organism: Carlito syrichta; assembly: GCF_000164805.1. Classification (NCBI taxonomy): domain Eukaryota; kingdom Metazoa; phylum Chordata; class Mammalia; order Primates; family Tarsiidae; genus Carlito; species Carlito syrichta. Next base: position 95,117 of record NW_007245750.1, read on the forward strand.
GGAAGTTGACGCCACTCCTGTGAACTTCCTTTGGTGACATCCACCAAGGTGGCTCCCTCTGGGCCCACGGGCGGGTGAACCCACAGCTGTCTTCCATGTGATGTTCATCCTTCGTTTCAGCATCGTGTAGAGACAGCCAGTGTTGGCCATTCGTAGAGTGGATGGAATGCTTTGCAGCAATAACAAAATGAGGAAGTTCTTTATGTGTTGATACGAAAACTCTCTGAGATTTATTGATAAGTAACAAAAGCAAAATGCAGGGCCATCGACATTTGTGTGAAAAGGGGGAGACTATAGATATATTTGCTTGTAGGTGCATAAAACAACCCTGGGACGACTAAAAGAACTGGTAACCCCAGTCACCTCCTGGACAGGGGTGGGAGGAGGGCAGGGTGATACAAAGAAGTAGGAAGGGCCGGGCCCCACGGCTCATGTTTTAATCCTGTAACTGGGAGGCCAGGCAGGCAAAGTGTCGATCCCAGGAATCGGAGACCAGCCTGAGCAATGTAGCAAGACCTCGTCTCTACCAAAACTCAAAAACTAGTCAGGCGTGGTGTCACGCGCCTATAGTCTCAGCTGCTCGGGAGGCTGAGGCAGAGGGATCGCCTGGACCCAGAAGTCAGGGCTGTGGTGGTGAGCCATGATCCCGCCCCTGCACTCCAGCCTGGGCAACAGAGTAAGACTCTGACTCCGAAACAGAAAGGAGAAAAACATTTTACTGTATATCCATGTGTAACTTTTGAACTTTAAACTGGTAGATGTGTTACCTACTCAAAAAATAAAGTGAAGTGAAAAATTTTTTTAAATTGGAATAATTATTGGCTTAGAAGAATGGACACAATTCAGGCAGGCAGAACTGGGGGACAGGGTGCTACATTTCTTGTTGCACGTAGGAGGAGTTAAGGCAGCCCCCCTTGTCCCTGGGTGATGCATGCCCGTGGTAAAGTCTATAAATTAGGGCAGTAAGAGACAAGTGGCTAACGGGCAGGTAGCATGGACAGTGTGGTCAAAGGGATAATGGCAGTGAACGTTTGGCTCTACATTTGTTTTTCCATGAGTATTGTCCCAAACCGGTAGCTGTACTGCATATTTGAAAATTTCACATAACAGTATATGGTGAACATATTTCTATCCTGTAATATACCTCGGCTGTACAAGCAACTCAGAGAACACTTACTGACCCTTACTGAAAGTGTTTGTTTTGGCCGGGTGCAGTGGTTCATAACCTGAAATCCCAGCACTTTGGGAGACTGAGGCAGAAGGATCATCTGAGGCCAGGAGTTCAAGGCCAGCCTGGGCAACATAGCAAGACACCATCTACAAAACAAAACAAAAATATGTCTTGTCTTCTGCGTGATGATGACTCTGTGGAGGGTGAGAAGCATCTTCACTTGTCCTTTCCCTTCCTGCAGGAGCTGATACTATGGCACATGATTTTTCCGTCTATAGCAATTTTTCTTTAAAACTCCTAGCAGACATCCAGAAAGAATCATAAAGTTTTTGTGATATTTGTGCCCAAAGTGCACGACCTCATTCCGGTTATGAGAAAACATTAGACAAACCCAAATTGAGGGACGTTTTCCAAAAATAACCAATTAGCATTCTTCAAAGTCGTGAAAGATAAGGAAAGACAGGAATTGTAGCGGCCTGGAAGGGACTAAGAAGAAATATTAAAACTAGATACAGCGTGTGATCCTGTAAGGAAAAAGGCCATTAGTGGAACACTGGGCGACCTTGGAGTAAAGGCTGCAGTTTAGTTGACAGTTTCACGCCAGGTTGATGCCTGTCCTTGATCACTGCCCTGTGGTTTTGTATGATGTTAACATTAGAGGAAGTTGTGTGGGTATGACTTTTGCTTAAGTCTAACATTAGTTAATAAAGAGGCTTTTTTTTTTTTAGTCCCTAGGGAAAACCTTCTAAGTTTTATCAATAGGTATTCTGAAACGTTCTTCTTTTTAATTCTAGCACCAAGGGATATCATTTTTGCTGGCTGAAATGGCAATGAAAGTTGAACTGGCTCGACTGAGTTACCAGAGGGCGGCTTGGGAGGTGGATTCTGGTCGCCGAAATACCTACTATGCCTCTATTGCAAAGGCGTTTGCTGGCGATATTGCCAACCAGTTAGCTACCGATGCTGTGCAGATTTTCGGAGGCAATGGGTTTAATACGGAATATCCTGTGGAGAAGCTGATGAGGGATGCCAAGATCTACCAGGTGAGGTCAAAAATGGTGTTGGTGGTCTGTGAGGGGAGAGAGTACTCATAAAGGACAAAAGAGATCTCTGGTTATTTAGGGGTTTTGTACCACAAGTGGTAGAAAATGAGACAGTTTGGGGATTATCAGTACAAAGAAGAACACTATTTTTGACTAAGTGTAGCTCTTGAAGTAGCCTCACAACGTAAATGGTGCAGGAATGTGTTTTATGTCTGGATGCTCTGGATACTGTCTGAGTTTCAGCATCCTGGAGAACGGTTACCCACAATTGTGTCTCCCAGGAGCAAGTGTGTCACTTAAAATTAATTAAGAGGTTTTCGTCTGACTCTTGCCTGACCGCTCTGACAGATACAGATGACTCCTACATTAAATGGGTGGTTAGGAAAACTGAGGAGTGCCTTAGTAAATAAGACCCAAGTCTGCCTGCTCTCCACGTGCAGCTTAAGCGGTGATGAGCCCTGCTCTTCCCTATCGCCTCCCTTTCCCCACTCCCAGCAGAGTGTTGGATAAATCCACTCATTCAACATCTGGAGGTAGATCAGAATTCTGGAGTGAGGAGGAACGCTAAGATACAGTGCAGCCCCTTGATTTAGACATGAACAAACTGACGACCAGAGTTGGTGCTTCATCTCCAGTCACAGCTGTATCTCGTGATATTGTCCCTCTCCTGAAGCCTATAATAATTATGATTATGGCTGGGCGTGGTGGCTCACGTCTGTCATCCCAGCACTTTGGGAGGTGGAAATGAAAGGATTGCCTGAGCCCAGTGGTTCGAGACCAGCCCGGACAAGTTGGTGAGACCTCGTCTCTACAATAAATCAAAAAATTAGCCAGACACAGTGGCACATGCCTGTAGTTTCTGCTACTTGGAAGGGGGAGGCAGAAGGATCGCCTGAGCCCAGCAGGTCAACGCTGCCATGGCTGCCTTTGTGCCACTGCACTCCAACCTGGGTGACAGAGTGAGACTCCGACTCAAAAAAATTAAATAGTTGCTATGGTTATTACCATCATTATCCACCACCTAGCTTTGCCATCTGAGAAGATGAGCTAACATGGCTCGCATTAAAAGTGTAGACTGGAAGTGAGCGTTGATGACTCGGATGCTTCCAGCGTCTTTGTCCTTAGCAACCCTGTTCCTCGGGCTGCACGAGCAAAAATGAGGTTTAAGAGTAAGAATAGGCCGGGCATGGTGGCTCAAGCCTGTCATCCCAGCACTTTGGGAGGCCGAGGTGAGGGGATTGCCTGAGCCCTCAGGTTCGAGAACAGTCTGGGCAACTTGGCGAGACCTCATCTCTACAATAAAGCAAAAAATTAGCCGGGCATGGTAGCGCATGCCTGTAGTTCCAGCTACTTGGAAGGCTGAAGCGGAAAAATCATCGGACCCCAGCAGGTCGACGCTGGGGTGACCGTGAGCGTGCCACTGCACTCCAACCTGGGTGATGGAGTGAGAATCCAACTCAAAAAAAAAAAAATAAGTGGAAGACTGAAGCTGAATGTGACAGCTAGCTAAGAGTAGTTTAGAAAGTTGGATAAATGTTTGGCAACACTGAACTTTAATTATTCTAAACTTTCTGAAATGTAAGTAGATTTTCTTTGATGTTTTGAAGACTCTCCAAAATTTTGGTAAATGACTTTTTACAATAATCTTTGGAGAATTATACATCTATTTTTTTATATTTATTCTGTTTATTATATGTTTACATATTTTCACAGTTTGACAAAATCAGGGTATGGCATCCGTAAAGGCTACGGACCCTATGTATATAGTTTGATTCAGTTTCAAAAATGTTGACTAAATCAGGGTATTTGTGCACTGAGGATAATCAACTTATGCTTAAATTTTTCTTGCAGATTTATGAAGGTACTGCACAAATCCAAAGGCTTATTATAGCCCGAGAGCATATTGAAAAGTATAAAAATTAAAGAGATTGCCACAGAAGCTTGATTAATCATGGAGCAACCAGAACATGTTCCAGTATTTCAGCTCCAGAAAAGATAAAGGGCTTTAACACCTTCCCAGGGAAAATAAAAATAACCGCGCTCATGCTAACTCCAAGCCACCGGTTCTGATAATAGCTTGTACGTTTGTTTAACTCTGTGATCTCCCTTTTCACAAATAGGTTTGGTTTCATTAAAATTACGTGTTGTCTTTCGTACCACTGTACTTGAGAATCACATTAACCTCGAAAAATACCTTTTTGTTTTTTTGATCTTGTAAAATTACAGTAGCAGAAATTCCTTGCAATTTCGTTATTTTTCCAGTGACAGAAAAGTGGGCTTGTAAAGTATTCAGAATGTTCCAAAATCTACATTGGGAAAATATTTGGATACTGTCAAACAACTTGCCAGTGACCTTATAGACTTAATGGCATTATTTTATTAGAGTTCATTTTAAGGAAATTTAGGAAGCATTTGCTTCCAGTTTTGCACAGTAAAAGTCAAGATTCTGATATTTGTATTCTCCCTTTGTACAGCTATGAGAAGTTCCCTGAAAGTCTTGTTTACTTCTGAGCTAACATTTGACTTGCCTTATTTAAAATAAATAAATTAAGCTTGCCTTACATTTTTCATATGACTCTGTTGGTCTCTGGGTAGCTCTAGTCTGTTGTATAATCTCATTTCATGTGCATACACTTTTAAAAGAAACTTAAATAAAATTGTTCAGTGCTTATTAGTGTATCTTTTTGTGGTCTTTCCAGAAAATTTTATTGCTTCATGTAATAGTGTGCACATCATGTTTTTACTGTGGTGATAAGAGGCATGTTTTGGTTTTGAACCACAAAAGGTTACCTGCCCATTTTTTGTCAGATTATAATATTAGAGACTTCATAAAATGGAAATATAAATAAGAACAAAAATGTGTAAATTTAATATTTTTAATTCTGAATACCTGTTGGGAGCCAGCCACAGAGTCCCACTGAGCGTTTGGGATCAGGGAGGGCCGTGGACCCCGAGACCACTAGGTTGTGTTCGGGAGCCGTTGACCCCATTTTCCTCCTCCTCTTACCATGAAGCACAAATAACCTAAAGGAGCTCTGCTGACCTGAGCTGAAGGTTCTGTGACGGTGACAGGCATGGCTCACTCTAGAAATTCATTGTTCCTGTTTCCCATAAACTGCAGTTTCGGCTTAGGTGTTAGATATAATTCAAACTCAGGTCACATTTGGGAGCCTTTTACACGGTACAAGCCTCTTTATAAGATTTTAAAGTATATTTGTAGAATTAGTATATACTTATGGAGAGCTGTTTTCAGCTTTTCAGTGGTATAGATGATTATCAAGAGTTATCAGAAATGGCCCAGCACAAACTTTGGGCTGGGCCACATTCCTGAGGGCCCAGTGTGTACTTTGGACTGGGCTGCAGTCTTTTAGGCCGGCTTTAGCTACAGTTAGTGTAGGGTTTTTCTACCTATTATAGAAATTGAATTTATTTTATTCATAGAAAGTATTGTAGAATAGGTCATGCTAACGTCAGGGAATCATGTTAGTTCAAGCATGATCAATCATGATATTTTGAGGTTTAATAAGAATACAGTTAACTTTAGAAATTTCATTGTCTCCATTTTCTACTATTGTGGTTTTGACCTTAGTACATTTACAGTTTATATTTGGGTTTTATTTTTAGAAGCTTTGTTGCTGATGATCAGCTTTATATATTAGGATCAGGAATTAGAAACTTTCATAGAAATTAGGATACAGGGTTCCTCATGACTCTGCTGCTTAGAATTTGATGTGTATGCTGCAGGTTTTCAAGCATTCATACAAGGAAATACTTCCAGGGTGGGCCTCTCAGAAGAAGGCTCACAATTCCTCTCTGGTCTTCCCCTAAACATTCTACCAGCAGATGATCTCCCCTTTGTGGTCTTTCTACTAATGAGCCAAGGCAGGAGTACTATTCAGATGCTAAATATGGATCTTGTGTGTCTCCTTGCTTTCTGCCCCCTCCCTTGCCCTGGGCCTTGGTCCTAGTCTGTGGTGTTTTCCACCCACTTTATTTGCAAAGCATGGGTCATGAGTAGCAGTGTCTTGGGTTGGGGGCCTTCACCAGCCCTCATCTCCAAGTACTGAAAGCCTTAGGGGCTGCTTTTGTGGCTTCCATCAGCTGCAGGTTAAGCCAGGTGTGCACCTGCTAGAGGAGAAGTCACAGCACTACAGAAGTTCACATAGAAACTCTAAAGAAAGTGGCTTCAGACTGTTTCCAGTAGCCAAAATATTTCAGTGTACATTCTTTTGAAGAACATGTACCGTAGTACAAAGCGCCTGTGCGTATTTTTCTCTGCCTATAGTTATTTGCACACTTGTTTGGAAAGGCATTTTGAGGCTCAGGAGGCAACAGTGGCTCCCTTTGACTTGGTCACAGTCACACTAGTCTCATTAGAGTCCTGGCCCATTCGTAGGCCATCAGGATGCCTTATGGCAGCAGAAAGGTTGAATACTCCTTCTGCCAGGCTTTAGACCTTTCAAAAAAAATCCCAGAGTGCATACTCCCAGGCAGTGGTGAGCACAAAAATCTGTTCTGTCTCCAGTGAACAAACCCTGCTTGCTGTTCCCTGGGATTGCTCTGCTGTCACCCCTCACCCCCACCCTCTTCTTCAGAAAACTGCTGTGAAAAGTTCTCAAAATAGTTTGAAATTGATCAGTTCCTGTTTCTTCTGTAAAGCTCATGACACTAGTGGTGCATTCTGATTTACATTTCTTAAGTAGAACCTCCTTAATCCCTAAGAGGCTTTAAAATAAGTCACAAATTCCTGTTAACATCAGATTTTTTGCTGATAATCAAATCAAGCAGATTTTTTTAATGTAAAAATTCCAACAAAACGATGTAAACCACAATCCAGAATTGTTTTCACTTTCATCCACATGTTTAATCTTGGAAATGTGGGTTTGCTACAAGTTCACTATTCTTCATAAAATAAAATGTGTCTAGTAAAATGCTAAAAAAAAGAAAGAAATTAGGATAGATGTATAGGACTTTAGAATAGCCATTTTGTTAAGAGATTGTAGTCTATTGTTCCAAAAAGTGGCCCACCGTGAACCTTGGACTGGGCCACATCCTGTAGAGCCCAGAGTGATCTTTGGACTGGGCTACATTCTCTAGGAATTGGTTTAAACTATAATTAAGAGCTTTCATAGCATTGTGTAAGTAGTATTAGCATAGAATAGAAAGGTAATAAAATTTAAGTTAGTCATCATGGGTGTTGTGTGCGCAGGAGCTTTAGAAGTTATTGTTAGAACAACATGATGCTAGTAGCATTGCTTTTGAAGAACATTAACTAGCATAGGGAACAATAAGACAATTTTGCAGTTTGTCCTTCCTCATACCTGAGAAAACATCTAGTGGGTGGGGGACGCCCCTCATCCACCTGGCTTTGTGTTCACGTGAAAATCTTGTGATTTTGCCTGTGAAACTTTAGGATAAAAGGCTTATGGTTTGTCCCATTAAATCGGCTTCTGCACTAGACAGAGTCCGGTCTCTTTCTTTCTCCCCCCTTCTCTTTCTTTCTCTTTATTTCTCCAGAATAATCGCCGACGCTGCCACACCTTCCAAGGGACCTCCTCCTCTCTCTGCAGGGGCTAGCCCCCGCAAATACCAAACACTGATAAAGTGCGCTCTATTAAATGGGATACTTTCTGACACCACTTCTGATTCTCCCGATCTCCACATCAACGTGGGTCCTGCATTTCTGTTCTGGTCCTGGCCCAGGCGACCCATACTCTGTCCACCACGGCTACAGATGTGGGTGGTCCTATGACCCTGCCCTCACGTTTGATAATCTGCTAGAACAGCTCACTGAACACAGCTTCACCTACGCTTACCTGTTTTTTATCAAGGCTGCAACTCAGGAATAACGGGGCGGGGGGAGGAGGATGCTGAGGGCAAGCGGGAAGGGAGGGAAGACGCAGAGCCTCCATGTCCCCTCGCAGGCACCGCTTTCTCAGGACCCCCAGACTCACCAGCCTGGAGGCGACCTGAATCTGCATCGCAGTCGTGCTTTTGGAGAACTCAGTCTCTAGTCCTCACTTCCTCCCTGGAAGTCAGGGGTGAAGCTGAGATCTCCCCGCTGTGTCAGTCTGCTAGGGCTGCCATAAAAAATACGCTGCAGCCTGTCATCCCGCACCTTTGGGAGGCTGAGGTGAGTGGATGGCCTGAGCCTGCGGGTTCGAGACCCGCCTGGGCAGCGAGACCTCATCTCTACAATAAATCAAAAAATCAGCTGGACGTGGTAGTGCATGCCTGTAATTCCGGCTGCTCGGAAGGCCGAGGCGGAAGGATGGCCGGAGCCCAGCAGGCCGAGGCTGCGGTGGCCGGGAGCGGCCACTGCACTCCGGTCTGGGCGACCGAGTGAGACTCCGACTCAAACAAAACAAAACAAAACAAAAACAACGCTGCAGACTTGGTGGCTTCAGTGTGTTTTCTCACAGTTCTGGGAGCTAGCAGTCTTAAGGGCCAGGTGCCACGAGGACGGTCTCCGGAGAAGCCTCTTCCCGGCTTGCAGACCGCTGCCTTCTGGCCCCCTCGCGTGTCCCCGGCTCTGCGCCTCCGTGAAGGGCTGGGCTGGGGAGGCTCTGGCGTCCCTTCCCTTCTAAGAACACCAGTCCTATCCGATTAGAGCCCTCCCCTTGTGATCGTAACTCCCCAAAGGGCCTATCTCCTGGCACAGTCACTCTGGGAGTTAGGGCTTCAGCATGGGGATTTGGGCGGCCAGGGTTCAACCCATAACACTACCCTCTAATTACTTAGTCTTTCTGGACCTGTCCTGGGACTATCTAGGGGCCCCAACCTAAGTCACCTCATTAGCATAAGCTCAGGTGTGAGTGAAAAGGGCCCCTAGTGAGTAACAAAACACTCTCCTATCACTCAAGAAACTCCAAGGGCTTTGGGAGCTCTGTGCCAGGAACTGGGAACGAAGACCAAACGTATTTTCTTGTGCCACCCTAAATGACCAAAACGAAAACCCAGTCTTTTCTAAATATGAAATATTTACATGGCTTTTCCTTCGTGCTCAATAACAACATTGTTTTAATGGCACAGACTTGAGATTGGTAAGGAGATTTAGAGGATTCTTCACCATACTGGGTGTTATATAGAAGTGAGATGTTAAACAGGCTATGTGCATTCCAAATGCAGATTTGAATATGCAACACACAGGTCCCAAAATTCACCTCTCATTTCTAGACAGGGTATAAATGGACTCCAAAGCCTTATGATGAGAAAATTAAAGTACCCTTGATAATAAGTCTGAAGCACTTCTATAGCTGTGTCAATCAAGCCTTTTTGGTCATAAGTAAAAATGAACTTCAGCTACTTTAAGCACAAAAGCAAAGAGTCTTTTAAGCACATGGCGATGCCTCAGGGAGCTGAAGGGCAGGAATGGCGTCAGACTCAGGAAGGGACTAGAACTGGAATAATCCGTCTGAGGACACCATGAGACAGTCTTTCTACCTCTTACTCTGCTCTTTGTCGTTGTTGGATTGGTGGGCTGAATCGGCGCCATGGAAATGAAAAGAGTTGTACAGAAATTAGAAAGTTTATTTAAAAAGTAGATCACAGCCAGGCTCGGTGACTCAGCCTGTAATCCCGCATCTTTGGGAGGCTGAGGTGAGTGGATTGCCTGAGCCCGTGGGTTCGAGACCCACCTGGGCAACTTGGGGAGACCTCATCTCTACAATAAATAAAAAAAAATTAGCCAGGCGTGGTAGCGCGCGCCTGTAATTTCAGCTACTTGGAAGGCTGAGGCAGAAGGATCGCTGGATCCCAGTAGGTTGAGGCTGCGGTGGCCGGGAGTGGCCATGCACTCCAGTCTGGGCGACAGAGTGAGACTCCAACTCAAAAAAATAAATAAATAAAAAATAAAAAGTAGATCACAGAAAAAGGGTGGACCCTGGATTGGAGAGGGGTCCAGATGCTTAAGCAACTTTTGGCAGCAAATGCTTGAAGTTGAAAGCTTTTAAAGCTTCCCTTTTAGTGGGGGCAGGTAAGCATTCTTGGGTGAGATAACACAGGAACTGTCACCGTGGTGATGGGGTGGTGGTCTGTGTCATGTGGGTCATATAGGGCTGTCACAATAGATTAGGTCAGTTTGGCCCTTTAAGGCTAGAAGACAAATACTTTGGCTAAAAGGGCAATTAGAATAAAGCAGCTTGAGGGGTTTCAAGACAATTATCAATAACTACCTCTGGGAAACAGGTTTTGTTTCTTGTTTAATGATAAGGTGGGTTGAAGTAAGCTGCTGAAAAAGCATGACAAAGCTAAGCACGTTAACATGCCTGCCACTCTCACTAAAGTTACTCCATTTTGACTTTTTACCCTTTCAGTCGTATTTCATTCTTTTTTGCCCTATAGCCTGTCTCTGTTTCTTTAATCCCACAGTAGAATATGACTTCACGTAGCATACTTATATGTTAGATTGACCACCACATGATGCAGGCTGAACAGCCAGGACGGTAGGTAGAGTCATAGACGACAAACTTGATTATTAGTTGCCTACCTTTGCGAATTGATGCTCCCTAGAGAAAGTATAGTTTTGTATGAGTTCTGGTATGTTTATGGCAACTTTAATGAATGTTTAAGGAATCTACCAGAGTCGTCGATTTGTAGGAAGGGAGAAGAGATTATTCTGAGGCTTCTCTGGATAAAAAAGTGGGTGTTGATGTGACTACTAGAATTACAGTTATTAATTTAAACACATTACCTATGATCAGAGTGTGCAAAAAGTCTCTGGAGATTAGAGACTGAATTCCACAGCAACAGGGATTTTCTTTTTCTTAACATGAAAGATTTTGTTTAACCCATTAATAGATGAAGAAACTAGTAAGATGTTAAAACTGGTATAAGGGAGAATTTGAAGCACAGATTTGTGAGTGCAAAATGCTTAAAAGAATTTGCTAACAGATTAACCTACGGGTTAATATCCTATAGGGCAATAAAATCGAATGAGGCCAACTTTTCTACAGAGCAGAAATCATCTTTAGTTCAGGTTCAGTGCATTTCTTTCCATTTTCTGCAGCATAACAATTGTAAAACCATCCAGCTAATAAAAAGACAAAGGTATGTATCCCTTCAGATAACATGCAGAGGATCAGCTGGAGGCAGTGCCTCAAACCTGTGATCCCAGCACTGTAGGAGGCAGAGGCGAGAGGATTGCCTGAGCCCAGGAGTCATGACCAGCCTGGGCAATATGGCGAGATAATAAATGAAACAATTAGCCAGGCGTGGTAGCGCACACCTATAGCTCCAGCCACTTGGAAGGCTGAGCTGGATCACCTTGAGTGCGCCACTCCACTCCCCCTGGGGGGGCAGAGTGAGACTCTGATGAAAAGAAAACAAAAAATAAAAATAAAAAATAAAAGTCTCTGTGTGGTGACATCCCCTGGTTATGGGACAAACACCAAGACTCTCACTAGACTTTTCCTGTAGTGCCGACGACTTTGGGTGAATCTCTCTCCACAGGAGGGGTTCCTGGCCTACCTGTCAGTGCCTTTCCTCACCAGTATGCCTGGAACCACGCGAGCCAGGTACCATTCCGCTTTTAATGAGATGGCTTTGTAGGCACTGACCCTGCCTGTAAAGTCCACTTGTTTTTAAGTGTGAGTTTGTTGTAACTGGTGACGTGAAAATTATTCTCAAATGAGACACACTCGGGCTGGCCCTGGATTCACAACTTGTTCAATTATATTCTAGTAAAAAGGAGGACTTACTCCTCCTGAGTATCGTTGTGAATACCATGAGGTTCAGCACGTTTCTGAGGGCTGTAAATCACATAGCACTTAAAAATTTCAGTTTACCAAAACAGAGTCCATGAAACTGAGAGAACTGTAATAGAGTGTACCATAGACTTAGGTTAAAAGCATGCTATAACCCAATAAATGCAATCGGCTTGTGGACAATAGCACAGATATTTTAGTTTTCTGCTTTAAAACATAACCTGTAGCTGTTTAAAGTTTCAGTTATGGGAAAAACTGCAAAGCTCCAGTTCAAGCTTCAACCCCTTCCCTTGACCCACTTTCCCCTTAGCAACCACCAATCAGGTGCCAGGGGAAAATCACCTAAAGTTTCCAAATGTCTCTGCAACTTCCCCAGCTAGTGGGCCAAGGTCAGCCCAAGTCAAGCTAGCCAATCCTCCACGATTGGGCTGACCACCAGAGGTTACTACCCAATTAAATGGTAACAAGACTAAAAAGTCCCCCCAAACTCCTCCTCCCTTTGTGTAAAAACATAAAAGCTGTCTGCTTAAGGAAGTCAGGGCTTCTGGGTGTACTCCACCGCGTCGGTTGTCGACAGAGGTCCAGGCTCAAGCTTGCAAATAAAGACCCTCTTGAACTTTCATCGGAATTGGCTCTTGGTGGTCTCTCGGATTGAACATTCAGCCACTACAAAACCAAAGTCTAGAAATGACTTGAGAAGAATTAAAAGGGGCTTCTGGCTGGGTGCGGTGGCTCACACCTGTCATCCCAGCACTTTGGGAGGCAGAGACGAGAGGATTGCCTGAGCCCAGGGGTTTAAGACCAGCCTGGACAATATGACGAGACCTCGTCTCTATAATAAGTCAAAAACATTAGCCTGCTGTGGTGACATGTGCCTGTGGTTCCAGCTACTTGGAAGGCTGAGGAGAAAGGATCGCCTGAGTCCAGCAGGTGAAGTTGGGGTAGCCGTGAGTGTGCCACGGTACTCCAGCCTGGGAGACAGAGTGAGACTCTATGACTCAAAAAAAAAAACAAACAAAAAAACCCCATAAAAATACACCATGAAAATAGAACATACTACATCAAAAATATTCTAAGCAAAAACGTGATTAAATTTCCCTCATCAGTTCATTCACTCCTGTGTAATTGTCCTGCCAGAAATTGAGTCTCTGGACTGCTTTCATGAAGCGGTCTGCTTCCAGACTAAAGGGAGTCCCAGAAAATGCTGACTCAGTTTGCTGTCAGGGTTTGAAAGCTATCTAAGCTGTGTCTGCTCAGAAATCTGTAGCTAAAAAGTGTATTCCTTGAAGTATTTATCAATAGTTCAACATATCAGTAGTTCAAAGGATCTGCTTCTTTCCAAGAGGCCCTAAGACTGTTCCTTCTTGAAATCACAAATATTGGCTTCTAGCTAACTGCAGAACCTTCACACAAGTGTGAGTGAAGCAATCTGTAGTTTATGAGGGCTGGATTGTGTCTGTTAATTACCTTATCTAGTGTCAGAATGAAAGAGCAAAATTCTTTATTATAGCATAGCTACACTTCTTTGAAGGGGGATGTTTTTATTCTTTGAGTTAAAAGTAAACCTTTGAAAAATCCTGTCTCCCACTCTGCCCTTTTTTTTTTAAAATCAGATTCTCACTCTGCTGCCCAGGCTGGAGTACAGTGGCATGCTCACGGCCACCACAGCCTCGACAATTTTATTTATATATACACACACATATTTTTTCGGGTACCCCATCATATATATTTTTTCCCTTTGCTTCCCACACAAATAGTAGCACACTGTACAGTTTGGCATTTTTCTTAATGTTTGTTTCCACTTAGTGTATGCCAAAGACCTCTCCATAGCAACATACAAGGGAGACCCCCCAAAAACAGTAATTTATTTACTAAAAAACTGTGTATTTATTCCTGCACGTTTAAACTTCAGCCACCTTCAAAGCACTCTCTGTTTGATGCAATATACCTATCAATATGATTTGTCTACCTCAAGGCTGTGGTGGCCATGGTAACACATCAACTTTGATGCCGTTTAGTGCTTTTGCTGCTTGTTTTTACCTCTTCCACATCAGCAAAATATTTCCCTTTGAAGACTTTTCTTTTAAACCTGGAGAAACAAACAAACAAAAAGTCGTTCAGAGTGAAATCGGGTGAATAGGGAGGGGGTCATGCCACTCTTGGTCAATGAGAGGACAACAATAGATTTAGGTTAAGAGCATGCTATTGAGAGACCCAGGAAACCAAGAAACTTATTTGCTGTAAAAGTAGCGTTTAGTTCACTGTATTTCATATATCCCCACCTCATGTTTACTATATATTTTGTGTATTCCTACCTCATGTATTTTATGAAATTTTAGTACTTTAAATCCTACCTCAGACCCCGTAGAATTAGCATATGTCGGGTTTTAAGCAGTGTTTGTATTTAGAACTCTTGGGTTAAGCATTGTCAGCCCCAAGTTAGCAGACTAACTTGTGCTTTTACACGGGATGTAAATGATAAAGCAATAAGCCCCTTTC
>NW_007245750.1:109553-116976 GCF_000164805.1 Carlito syrichta
TGTGATATTTATAAATTCCCAGATTTAGTATATGATTTCTACCCCACATTCACTGTATGGGTTTGCAGCATTCATATTTAAAACTTTATTAAGTTTGGCTTTTGTTGTCCCATAATGACCATGTTATGTTATGTAAATGTTAAGCAAACAAGCTTTCCTAAGCATACCTTGGGATGGAAACTTAAAGGGCTAATGTAACCCTTTGCCTGCTGGCTCAGGTTACTTCATACGCAGGGACTGTATGGACCTAACTTATCTAACATTCCACTCGGCCCATTACGTGGGTTTCTGTCAATCACGGGCAGCACCCACCAATACCAAGTGTTCCCGTACCCATTAGGAGAAATTACCAATCATGTAAAATCAAGTTTGGAGTTCTTTCCCCTCCCTCTGTAATTGTGCATAAAAACTGCTTGCCTTTATGAATCGGGGCTCTCGTCCCTGAAGCTGCTGCTTCGGGCGTGAGCCCAGACTCCAGCCTGAATAAAGACCCTCGTGTGTTTGCATCGGAGCTGGCTCTTTGTGGTCTCTATCTCTCTCATTAGAGTCCCGGGTTCAACAGTCAAAAACTGCTGAACACTCAGTGCGGTATAGGCAGGTGTGCTCGTAAATCTCCCATAATGAAAAGGGCCAAAGCATTGAAAGTCTCCAAAAAGGATTCACTGGAACTGAACGCAGCCTCTCTCAACAATGCTAGCTGGTACACTGATGCCGATGGGTTCCTCGAACACTTAGCTAGTGGGGAACCTTGTAGCCTGTGCAACAAGGGGTCTGCCCTCCCAAAGAGAATTCTGGTATTTTGGGGGTACCCCCCCTTGTAGAGACAGAGTCTTCATTTTTTTTAATGCTGTGAAATGAATGTCCCATAGTATATCTAACATTTTGATGGCCAATTAAGTTTTTTGCAACATTTGGTTATTAGAAAGACGGCTGCTGTGATTATTCTTGAGCATCAGTCACTTCACACCCAAGGGAATATACATGTAGAAGAGATACCTAGGAATAGAACGGCTGGATGTAATTATAAGACTTGCTAGAATATAGGCTCCCTATACTTATTTCTGTTTTGCTCACCACTGTACCCCCAAACCTAAAGTAATATTTGGCACATTGTGGGCATCCAGTCCGTATTTGCTGAATGAATTTATAAGGTAGGAAGTGAGGTTCATCTTTCATTCCTTGAGCAGTTTCTGACTCGGGCTGAATAATGTTGCCTTTTGGATCTGATGCTTACATTACTGTACTCTTACTGTAAGCTTTGCTTTTCCCAGGAGATCTGATCAACCCCTCTCTCCCTCTGTTTTCCCTTTTTACCACGCCCATCCCCCATCCGATCGAGAGGCACCTTTTTCATTGGATACTAAGCTTGCCTTTACCATAGAATGTATCACACATTCTTTACCAACTGTCCTTCCCAGTAGGCTCCTTCAGGGTAGGAACGTTTCTTATTTGAGCTGCTTTTTGTTTGTTTGTGGAGGCCGGAGTCTTGTTGTACTGCCCAGGACAGTCTCCAGCTGAAGGAAACCAGAGCATAAGTCGACAAGGTCCTTGTGTTCTTTGGCTCGTGTTCGGGGAGCCGAGCCTACATTTCCTTTGTCTCTCCTGACCTTTTGGTTGCATTTTCTTTTTTTCTTTTTGAGTTGGAGTCTCACTCTGTCGCCCAGACTGGAGTGCAGTGGCCGCTCCCGGCCACCGCAGCCTCGACCTGCTGGGCTCCAGAGATCCTTCCGCCTCAGCCTTCCAAGTAGCTGGAACTGCAGGCGTGCGCTACCACGCCCGGCTAATTTTTTGGATTTTATTGTAGAGATGAGGTCTTGCCAAGTTGCCTAGGCGGGTCTCGGACCCGCGGGTCAGGCAATTCACTCACCTCAGCCTCCCAAAGGCGCGGGATTACAGGTTGAGCCACTGAGTCTGGCTAGTTGCATTTCTATGGATAGCCAAGCAGCACCAAGTCTGGCCCAGAACCTGCTCATCCTAAGTGAGTGCCTTGCTTAGCACAGATGTTGAGATCTGCGTAGTTTAGTCATTGCTGCTTACCCTGCTTGTGTGATTTAACTCAGACATTAACATATCCTGCTTGGATGGTTTCATCCTCCTTTGTGAGATTTTTGTCCTATCTAAGAGGCATGCGGGCCGGGCTTGGTGGCTCAGCCTGTAATCCCAGCACTTTGGGAGGCTGAGGTGAGTGGATTGCCTGAGCCCGCAGGTTCGAGACCCGCCTGGGCAACTTGGCGAGACCTCATCGCTACAATAAATCAAAAATTAGCCAGGTATGGTAGCACGTACCTGTAGTTCTGGCTACTTGGAAGGCTGGGGTAGAAGGATTGCTGGAGCCCAGCAGGCTGACGCTGGGGTGAGTGTACCACTGCACTCCAGCCTGGGTGACAGAGTGAGACTCCAACTCAAAAAAAAAAAAAAAAGAGGCATGCGGCAAAATAAATTTGTTCTCTCTTGCTCTCAGCTACCTGGGAGAGGACCCTCCCAATTCCGCTGTTTCTCTGTCTCTTTCTTTTCTCATTCCCTTGCCCCAACTCAGGCTCTGCTCTGTGGAGGCTGGACCCTAGCATCCAATCTCTGGCCTTAAGTCATCCTCCTGCCTAGGCTTCCCAATGGGCTGGGATGACAGGCATGTGCCACAGCACCGGCCAAGTAGTTTTCTTAAATAGAGGGCCATGCATGGTACATGTTTAATACATGTTTCCATAATGGTAATTAGTGCCACTGAACCTGGCAGAAGCAGACGCAAATATTCTCTAGAGAAAAGCACCTGCAGTTAGGCTTACAACCAAAAATCTCCAAAATAAGTAAGAAGCCAGTCACCATGAGAAGTCAACTGAAAATAAAACAACAGATTTTGGACCCTAAGAATCCAGATATTAGAATCATCATATACAAAATACAGTTGGCTCTAAGTATCCTGGGGTTCTGCATCCGTGGATCCAATCAGCCTCAGATGGAAGTATTTGGGGGAAAATATATTCCATAAAGTTCCAAAAGCAAAACTTGAGCTTGCTGCATGTCAAGCACTATGCTGAATCCATATGAATAGTGTTAGGTATTATAGGTAATGTAGAGACTATCTGAGGTATATGGAGGACGTGCCTAGGTTATATGCAAATACTATGCCACTTCATATAAGGGAGGTGAGCGTCTGTGGAGTTTGGTATCCATAGGGGGTCCTGGAATTAACCCCCATGGATGCCAATATAAAATAAAATGAAAAGTATAAAGAAATAAACGGAAAACATAAGAAGGAAAACAACAGAAATGTATACAAAACAGGCAAATCTGAAAAATAATCAGACCAATATTTAGAAATGAAAAATATAATTGTTGAAATAAAAAAACTAATTGGATTGGTTAGATGATTAGGTACAGCTCAAGAGAGAATTAGTGAAATGAAATGGTGTTTCTCAAATTTCAACCTGCGTAGAAATTGCTTGGGAAGCTTACTAAAAGGCAGAAAGTGATTTGGTAGGTCTAGGTAGGATCCAGATTCTGTCTTTCTTTCTTTCTTTCTTTTTTTTAAATGATGTCTCGCCAAGTTGCCCAGGCTGGTCTTGAACCCAAGGATTCTGTTTTTCTAATAGTTCAGGGCGATGTTGATGCTGCTAGCCCATGGACTTTGAGCAGCAAAAGGACTCTAGAATATGGTATGAAGAAATTATCCAGGATGTATCACAGAAAGACAAAAAAGATGAAAAATGCAAGAAGTTAAGAAATGAGCAACTGGGCATGGTGGTTCACGCCTGTAATCACAGCACTTTGGGAGGCTGAGACGAGAGGATTGCCTGAACCCACAGACTTGAGACCAGCCTGGGCAATATGGCAAGACATCATCTCTACAATAAATCAAAAAATTAGAGGGACATGGCGGCATACACCTGTAGTTCCAGTTACTTGGAAGGCTGAGGCAGAAGGGTCACCTGAGCCTAGCAAGTGGAAGCTGCGGTGGCCATGAGCATGCCACTGCACTCCAGCCTGGGCGACGGAGCGAGACTCCACTCAAAAAAGAGGAAACGAGAAGGATGGAATTAGCAAGTCTAGCACGGTCACTAAAGTCCCACAGAGAGTATGTTGAGGGAGAGAAGGCCCACCCCTGCAGATGCGGGGCACGGGGAAAAGCACAGAGGAGGCCCACATGTCATCCGTCTTCACGTTTAACGTCAAAAACAATGCGAATAAGCCTGTGAGCGAAGCAGTTTGTTCTGCCCTCCAGCTTTCATGATTACTCCCTTGTGGCAACCCTAGAAAGCCTGGTCCAAACTTAGACTGCTTGGACCTCTTCGCGTCCTGTGCGGGAAAACTGCAGAGTAGGAAGCGACGTCCTCTAAATAAATCCACAATCAGAGGCAATGTGTTTCGAACCCACGCGTGTGGACATCCCGGCTCCCTCCATGCCCTGCTTAGAGCGGTGCCTCGGCAGCTCCCTGGACATGTGGCACGCAAGCCAACACAGGGTCTGCCCTTCCAGGAAAGGGCCCAGGGAAGAGTCCCAGGTCAAATCTGAAGTGGGCTTGGGGGCCCCTCGAGCAGAGAAATCCAGGGTGGATTCAGGGTGATCTGAAATATGGTCTGGAGGTGAGGAGGCCAACTCTGGGCAGGCACGTCCACTTGGCTCCAGGGACAACTTGCTGCATGTACACGTACGGCGGGGACGCATGGGCCCAGGCCAGGAATCCACCTTGCCTGGGTCTCAGAGTGGTTTTAGAAGAGTTACCATTAGAAAATATTAGGGTCGATCAATACACTCACAGATATAGGAAGTTCATCAAATACCTAGTAAAAGAAATAAAAATAAATTCACAATTAGAGGCAACTGTATAAAATGACACAAAACGCACCACCAAGAAAAGACCTTGAAAGCTGCAAAAGACAAAATTACCACACACACAAAAAATCAGATGACAGATACCTTCTCAATAGCACGAACAGAATCATGTATTTCAAGGGGCGAAGAGAAGCAGCTGCCAACCTAGAACCGTGAACCCACAAATTCTGGTTTTGTTTTTTTTTTGAGTTGGAGAATCACTCTGTCACCCAGACTGGAGTGCAGGGGCCGCTCCCGGCCACCGCAGCCTCGACCCGCTGGGCTCCGGCGATCCTTCCAAGTAGCTAGAACTACAGGTGCGCGCCACCACGCCCGGCTGATTTTTTGATTTATTGTAGAGATGAGGTCTCGCCAAGTTGCCCAGGCAGGTCTCGAAGCCACAGGCTCAGGCAATCCACTCACCTCAGCCTCCCAAGGTGCGGGATGACAGGCTGAGCCACCGAGCCCGGCTAAATTATTTTGTCTATGTCACCATCTGGGTGAGATAGAGGCATTTTCAGCTAAACACTATTGACAGTGTCCTAGCAACAGACAATCATTAGAAGAAAGACAATCATTAAAGAAAGGAAAAATGATTCCCGAAGGACAGTGTGACAGGCAAGAAGAAATAGTTACACGAATCGAAAAACTTTGTGGGTTAGAAATGCCACCTATGTTAGGTGACGAAGGCAATACAATAATATTATGAAGTTTAGAAAAGAACATAACTAAGCGACTAGAGAACAAGTTAAAGGGGTGACTGGAATGTTTTAAGGTTCTTGGACTCTTGGGAAAAGGGTTTAGGATATTAACTTTAGACACTTTTAATCATGCTAGGTAAAGCTCAAAGTAGTCACTAAAATTAATATTAGAGTTTGTAACTTCTAAGCCAGAAAAACAGAAACCAGAATAAGGAAATAGATTATTAAAAACAATTGTTTTAAAGGCAAGGAATGCCAACACCATAAGAAGCACCAAAAACATGCAACAAATAAGTAAAAACTTGGGTAACAGAAGCAAATCCAATAAACAAATAAGCAATACATGTAAATGGATTAAGCTTACAAGCTAAAGGTTCACACACACACACACACACACACACACACACACACACAAAATCAGCCACACTCTGTTTATAAGACACCAAAGACTCAAAGGCACAGGAAGGTCGAGGATAAAACGGAAAAAAAAATCCCTCAGCCGTAACTACGAACCAAGAGAAAGCTGGGGAAATGACATGAACATTGAACAAAGTGGACTTTTAAACATAAAACACGTTATTGGGGCCTGGAGACAACATCCCCGCACGATAAGTGGCTCAACTCACTAAAACCAGATAACAATTCCAGATTTACATGCTTTGACTAAAGCAGCCCCACCCCCAAACGGAACTCAACAGAACTAGGTGGAAATCATGGAGTCCATCCTAAGAGGAGATTCAGCACCGTCTGTGACTCAGTTTCGGGGAGCCAGTGTACCCCAGTGGCGGGAAAACTTTTCCAAGTCCTTAACATCATCCATTTTCACAGGACGGGGCACCGATATCTATTTTATGAGAGACGGTCTCAGTCTGTTGCCCAGGGAGGAGTGCAGTGGCGCGATCGTGGCTCCCTGCGGCCTCCAATTCCTGGGCTCCAGCCATCCTCCCGCCTCAGCCTCCCAAGTAGCCAAGACTACAGGCGCGCACCCCCACACCCAGCTACTTTTAAGACAGTTTTTGCGGAGACGGGGGTCTCGCAGTGCTGCCCAGGCTGGTCTCCGACCACAGCCTCACGCGACGATCCTCCCTCCTCGGCCTCTCCGAACTCTGGAATTCCAGGCCTGAGCCACGGAGCCGGCGGGTACCCCTGTTCTCCAGGGGGTCCTGGGGGAGGCTTGTGGAGGGTGCGGGACCACGAGGCGCCCCCAGAAGAGCCGCAGGGCGCCCAGGAAGCCCCGACTCTGCGCCGGCTGGGGGAGGCGCGGGCGTGTCTCTCTTTGGAGAGCTAAGTTCAAGGCTGCAAGTTCAAGGCGTGGCGGGGAGGGTCCGGGCCCAGGAGGCTCTGACGGGCGCAGGGAGCACCTTCCAGCTTTTCCGACGGGCGGAGAGCAGAGAGCCCCGAGCGCGAGGGGCGTCCTGAGAGCTGCGCGGCTGTTTGTGCACGTGCTTAACCCCGTGGTAAGCAGGGCTGGGCGGTCCCGCCCGGCAATCCCGGCGCTCTGCGAGGTTGAGGCAGGATCGCCCGAGGCCATGAGTTCGAGACCAGCCCGGGCCACAGAGCGAGACCCTCGTTGGCATTCAAAAAATAAGATTATGTACAATATATATGAAAGTATATCTGTCTGACATTATATATAATATACAAATTATACATAAGGTTAGTTATATATTATCGATAAGGTTAAATAATATATAAAGCATATGTCATTCTATATAATATACATCACATACAAAATTATATACATGATATACAAAACTATATATAATCGCTAACACTATATACAGCATATAATATATAAAATTATGTGCAAAAACATATATGAAACTCCACAGGCACATGCACAACATCAGGCGGGCGCGGCGGTGCGCGCCTGCAGCCCCGGGACGCGGGAGGCCGCGGCGGGAGGCGCTCT
>NW_007245750.1:117978-122483 GCF_000164805.1 Carlito syrichta
TCGTTTGAGCCCGGAGGTCGGGGCCCGGTGAGCCGTGGTCCTGCCGCTGGGCGACAGACACCCGACTCAAAACAAAAAAGAAAGAAGCCAGAACCGATCGGTGGGTGTTTTCCCTCCCGTTTTTGAGGGGGAGAGGGGTGTGCTCCAAGGAATTTAAAGCTATGTGTGGCACTCTACCTCAAAGACGTCATACATTTTAAATCGGATCAGAGGAAGTCCTCATTTTGGGCAGGTGACGACCTGCGCTTTGAGTCCCTGGAGTGGCTCCCCAGCCTGGGGATGGTGCCCATGCGGAAGCTCAGGCCGAGGGTGGGCGGGATGGAGCTGCAGGGGCTGCCCTCGAACCTTGGGACGACTTTGGGGGCCCAGAAGGTGCTTTGAAACTTGAAGCGTCAGTTTGTCTGCCAGGAGGGCTGGGTAGTGATTTTTTGTTTTTTTCCCCTTAAATGCTGTGGGCCTTCTACCACGTGTAAGCTATAAGTCCGCCTGAACTGGTAAGCTTTGATATTCTGTGCTGCTGTCTGTCTGGCTTTTTTGAGTAAAAGAAGCACAGCACACATGGGTCGATGATGAGCCGGCATGTATTCTGAACCTAAAGTTGATTATTACTACTTTAGCTCTAGAATTACTCTGAGACCTGAAAATTGCCTGAAGTTCTGAATCGGATGTTTTTGTGGCCAAATGAAGTCGTACAAAATTCAGATGTGTATCAAATATATATGCTGTGGGACAGAGTATGGAGAGGAAACACTGATGGGGGGCCCACTGCTTGTCTTGAAAGGGCACGCCGCAGAAGGACGTCAGTATCAAGTCAGATGCACCCAGCACCCTGTTGTTGGAGAAACATGCGGACTATATCGCGTCCTACGGATCCAAGAAGGATGATTACGTACGTGTGGTTTTCTGTTGGAAAGCTTAAGTGTGTGGACATAGGCCGGAGGTACCTTGGACATCTGAGGGTGGGGGCTTATCAGAGTAAGCCCAGCTCTGAGCAGTATCGGGAGGGCTTGATAGACTAAGTAGGGATTTGAGGCACAAAAGCGGTTTCTTTTTTTGTGGCTGAACTAATGCCTTCAAGGTCGATGATGTTTTGGCATGTATTATCTGAAGTTACTGCTGATGTGTAATAACACTTTAGCTCTAGAATTACGCTGAGACCTTGATAAAAGTTTAACCTTAAGGTGCTAAATTTCAAAGAATCGTTTTTCTCTCTGGGCCAAGCATCGCAAAAAGTACTGAACCACTTAGTTAAGAGGAGATATTTCCCCTGTGGTTTCCAAGCAACTTCTCTACCCACTTGTGGAGCACGTGGTACTGATGAGTTTTTGAGTTAAGTATGAGGTGGTTCCCTGCTGCTTAGAAGCAGTCATGGAGCAGTTAAGGCCTTGGGGAGGGGGCATGGCATGTTTCTGCCTTTCATCCAACTGCCTGTCTTTGGACCCTGAATTAGTGTTGGCAGCAAATTACTAAAGTGTCTTATGTGTTACAAGACCTCTAAAGTAGAAATGGAATGCATTGCTTGTGGCAGCAAAAATTTGTTTCTAGGGTCTTCTGATGTTCACGTCTTATTGATAGCTACTGTTTATCTGGGCATAAATGTGTACCTGTGGCATGTCAGGTTGTTTTGATTTTCATGTAGTAATACCTTTTGCTAATAGATAGCAGGTTTTGTACAGAGTCCACGTTAAAAGAAGGGTGTTGCTTGACCAAAATATGGCACTAATCCAACAGAAAAACTTAAAAAGACAGAATAAATCCTTCCCAAAAAACCAAAAAAGAGTATCTAGGCTGGGTGTGGTGGCTCATGCCTGTAATCCCGGCACTATGGGAGGCTGAGGCAAGAGGATTGCCTGAATCCAGGGGTTCAAAACCAGCCTGGGAAACTTGGCGAGACCTCACCTCCACAAGACATCAAAAAATTAGCAAAATTGGCTGGGTGTGGTGGTGTGTGCCTGTGTGTTCCAGCTACTTGGAAGGCTGAGACAGAAGCAGGCTGAAGCTGTGGTGGCTGTGAGGGTGTCATTGCACTCCATCCTGGGCGACAGAATGAGACTGACTCAAAAAAAAGCATGAGTGTCTAATAAATATGGTACTGGTTCTGTGAAAGAATGTTCTCCTTGAACTTTGCTATTGGAAATACTTTTTCTGACTTATTTTGCCTCTGGTTGGCTCTCGAGAGAGCCCATTTGTGTTAGTTGTTAGGCATATATGAACTTACCATGTGTTCCTCAAATAGCTTTCTTTTTCTGCTTAACAATTGTGTTGTAGATGGTTTCCAGCTTTGAGAGCCACAAATATGAACTCAGTATTGATTAGTGATGCCATTGCAGTTAGGAGAAATAAAAAATAATAGTGTGGCTACTGAGTTTTGCATTTAATCTCTAACCTGCTATCAATTCAAACTGATACATTTAAGGTAATTGTGTATTTTAGGAATACTGTATGTCTGAATATTTGAGAATGAGTGGCATCTATTGGGGTCTGACAGTGATGGATCTCATGGGACAACTTCATCGCATGAATAGAGAAGAAATCCTGACGTTTATTAAGTCGTGCCAACACGAGTGTGGTGGAATAAGTGCTAGTATTGGACACGATCCTCACCTTTTATACACTCTTAGTGCTGTTCAGGTAAATAAATGCTAATTACAATTGAAAAGAGGTAATTAGAACTGTTTGGGGAAGTTGACGGCATCACAATCCTAGGTCAAAAAGTTTCTTGACAGGTGAGGCTGTCCTACAAGGTCAATGATGTAATGGCATGTATTAGCTGATTCCAGAAGTGATGTAAGTTCTAAAATTACACTGAGACCTTGGAGGGTAGCGTTTTTTTCTTTAGTATATGTAAATATTTGAAAATGATTAAATGGAGTTACTTAATTTGACGTTAGTGAAGGTCCACCTGGTGGTTTAAAGTCTATTTCTGTTGCTGGGTAGGCACATGTGCCTGTGATCCCAGACTGAGGCAGGAAGATGACTTGAGTCCAGAAATTCAAGACCATCATGGGGCAACGTAATATATATGAGTACCTTGGAATGCCAAGTAACCATCTGTTTAGAAACATTACAGCAAAAGGTTTTGGGTATCTTGATCGCACCTATGGTTTTAATAGATAACAGGTAGTCTGCATATTTGAGAAAAGCTATACATGGATCAAAGGACATGCTTGACAACTTAGAAGGGAGTTGAGAGTAACAGCATTAGAATACACTTGAAGGGCTATTTAACTAACACTTGTCTTTGTTGCAGATTCTTACTCTGTATGATAGTATTAATGTTATTGACGTAAATAAAGTTGTGGAGTATGTTCAGAGTCTACAGAGAGAAGATGGGTCTTTTGCTGGAGATATCTGGGGTAATGTCCGACTTAGTCCGTGCTACCCAAGTACCAGTATTAAAATGCCCTGGCTTCACTAGTAAACAGTCTCCAAGGAGGTGTCAAGTTTTCCATCTTTTCAGGTCCCACTAAGCAGCTGGTCTAGCTGGAGTTAAAGCTCTGCTGGAAGTTCCAGCTTGCACTGTGTAGTTATGTCAGCATACAGGAGCACTGGAACAGAGGGGGCCGGTCTCAGCGATCAGGTAGGTGGGTTTTTTGGCCCAGTGTTTGGTGACTTTGTAAAGTTTTTTAGCTGCTTTCTGAAAAGGGAAAAATATTCAAAAACTTTACAAACTTACTGAATATTTGAGTGGAGGGAAGGAACAGAATTTTATTTGATGAATGCAGATAGTCTCTGCTTTAGGGATGAGCACATTGCAGGCCAGAGTGACCAGCTGCTTCATGGGATGTGAAATTCTGTTTCTGTAAAGTGGTCAATTTATTTGCATTGTCATAAATTGACTAGTTCTTTTGGTTCTATTTCCTTCCCTTCCTGGGCATTTTGTAAGCAACTTAAGACAACTTGCTGTTATTTTTGACAGCAATTTTCTACTCTCTTTTTTAGAAGTAAAGGCATTTAACTTCAGATTTAGCCTTCCTTACTCCTAAAGTAAAGGTTAAACTTGAACTTTTGGAAATGTAATGTGGTAGTTGTGCAGATTTTGTTCGTAGTCACTTGGACTGTGTATTCTCTTCTGAAGCCTTTGGTAACACATGCTTTGGTTTGATTGTTTTTTGTTTTAGGAGAAATTGACACAAGATTCTCTTTTTGTGCGGTGGCAACATTGGCTCTGTTGGTAAGCTTCCAGTATTTTATTGAAACGGTTTAAGTCCATGAATACTCTGTAATTTAATAGGTGTATTTTTTCTGTTTACAGGGGAAGCTTGATGCTATAAATGTGGAAAAGGCCATTGAATTTGTTTTGTCCTGCATGAACTTTGATGGTGGATTTGGGTGCAGACCAGGTTCTGAATCCCATGCTGGGCAGGTAATTTATTTAGCGCTGATGGAGATTCAATATCTTAATGTGGAAAGGTGTAACTATCACTGCAATGAAATGGGAAAACTTGTTAATAGTCCTTGTGTGTTAAATATATATATATATATATATTTTTTTTTTTTTGAGG
>NW_007245750.1:122615-127062 GCF_000164805.1 Carlito syrichta
TTGATTTTATTGTAGAGATGAGGTCTTGCCTGCCCAGGCGGGTCTTGAACCCGCAGGCTCGGGCAATCCACTCACCTCAGCCTCTCAAAGGCATGGGATTATAGACTGAGCCATCGAGCCCGGCTTGTGTTAAATATTAAGTGGACTCTGACGTGGGAAATTGCATAAACATTGATTAATTGCTAATTGAGGAAGGCATTTTTACAATAGTTTGCTATATACATTAGTCAGAATCCCTCTGACCCAAGCAGACATAAGTAGGTTCTTAAGCGCAAAATGTTTTCCTTTTCCATTAACTTAATTCACTTGATGGAAACTTTGTACCCCCACCTGAGCTAAATAAATGAGTGTCTATTTGCTAGCCAGAGAATGTCATATATATATACTTGTGAGATACTTAGCTGTGGCAAATTTTGACAGTACTGTTTCAATGCAGAGTTGGATTTTGGCAATAGTGTGCTGGGATTAGTTCAGATAATTATGTGATACTATGTGTTTGAAATTGTCAGATCTCTAAGAAAAATTTAAGATATAAAATGGAGTTTTACTAGCTTGTAGTTTTTTTCACTTTTACTGTCAAGAAATTACTATACACATATACTTTATGTCTGTAATTTTAGATCTATTGTTGCACAGGATTCCTGGCTATTACTAGTCAGTTGCATCAAGTAAATTCTGATTTACTTGGTTGGTGGCTTTGTGAACGACAGTTGCCCTCAGGTGGACTCAATGGACGACCAGAGAAGGTATTGTTTCACTAGCTTGTGTCCTCTAGCTTCCAAACTTGAGTGAATGCTGTTTTGTCCTGCTCTTCCAGTATTGTAACTTGGCCATAGGGGTTTTTTTGCCCTCTTCCTGTGTAATTTTTCTGTGATCCTTTCTAAAAAGAGTGCCCTTGGCAGAAGTAGGAGCCCCTCCAGTTGAAGTGCTCATTGGTCCTGGAGTCATTTCCAGACACTCTTGGACAGGAATCTCCATGTCTGTCTATGCGTATAGAGGGATCAGTGATTTTGCCAGATTACTGAGATTTGTAAAAAATTAGACTATGGGATTTTTGTTTGAAATCTAACTTTAAGGAAATTCCATACACTTTGATTTAGAAGGAGAGTTCTTAAAATTTTTCTCCACGTTATACGCCATCAAAATCAGGTGGACGAATGGCAAGTACTTATCTTGCAGGACATGTGTAGTTATGCAACTTTATAGTTGCCCTGACTAGCAAATGCAGCCATAGACAGTGAGAAAGGAATGAGTATGGCTGTGTTCCAGGTAAAATTACTGTTAATAGACACATTTGTAGTTCATAAATGTGCTTGCTCTGTTTCTGAATAACTTAATGGGTAGGCAAATGCCCACAGTTGGTATCTAGAATGGAGTCTCATAAGAAACCCAGAGAACTGGCAACAGAACATGCTGGTGCAGGAGCACCAGCAGCCTGCACTTGTTTGTATAGTCTAGGGCAGCTGTTGATGTCACTGTGAATCATTCAGGAACATCATTAAAATGCAGGTTCTTATTTGGTCTGCATTTCTTCGACTTGGACCACATTTTGAAGAGCCAGGCTTCAGGTGGTTTTTTTTTTTTCCTTCTCTTTTTTTTTTTCTTTTGAGTTGGAGTCTCACTCTGTCACCCAGACTGGAGTGCAGTGGCCGCTCCCGGTCACCGCAGCCTCGCCCTGCTGGGCTCCGGCGATCCTTCCGCCTCAGCCCTCCAAGTAGCTGAAACTACAGGCATGTGCTACCACGCCCGGCTCATTTTTTATTTATTGTAGAGATGAGGTCTCGCCAAGTTGCCCAGGCGGGTCTCAAACCCGCGGGCTCAGGCTCAGGTGGTTTTTAAGCAGATGTGTATCTGCTTGGACAGTGCTTGTTGGAAGTGCTCTACCTAGATAATGGAACCTGCCCCCTCGGATGTCATGAGCCTTCACCGCCAGCTTCCTGGTGAAGGAGCTGGATGAGGCACTCGCTGTAGTTAAGAAGAGGTAGGTAGAAATAAAGGATGCTTGCCGTTGAGTACTGAAATGTAGTCTGGATGCCTGTGGGTTGGAGTTTGGTCTTACTTGTTGATTATCTTTAAGCCAAGGGTTTCAAACACCGCGTGTCAGAATATTCCTTGCTTTCCCGTCTCCTGCTGTTTGAGCAGCAGATTACTTAGGAGTGTGATTTAATGCACTGTTAAGTTGTTCTCAAAACTAGGGAGGTAAAAGGAAATTGTGGCCTTTTTTTCCTCCCAGTTACCAGATGTATGCTATTCATGGTGGGTGTTGGCTTCACTGAAGATAATTGGAAGACTTCACTGGATTGATAGAGAGAAACTTCGTAGTTTCATCTTAGCGTGTCAAGATGAAGAAACGGGAGGATTTGCAGATAGACCAGGAGATATGGTAAGTATATATCTGAGATGTTGATGTAAGTTACTTTTTCAATGCTGCATTATCATGGTTCTAGGGATTTTCAGGTCTATAACTGGGTGGTATTCCAAGTATTGATAAAGCAGTATTTTTTAAATAACATTTTAAAATGTATGAGGGCTACAGAGTAAGCATACATAAATTTTTCATCAACTGTTGCTATTTCAGGAAACTTAAGCACATACACAGTGACTCCAATAAAAATATTTATAGGGTGTTTTTAGAAGCTTTCATTTTGTAGTAGTCTATATGGTCTTTTTTTTTTTTTTTTTTTAACAGGTGGATCCTTTTCATACATTATTCGGGATTGCTGGATTGTCACTATTAGGCGAAGAACAGATTAAGCCTGTGAGTCCTGTGTTTTGCATGCCTGAAGAAGTTCTTCAGAGGGTGAATGTGCAGCCAGAGTTGGTGAGCTAGGTGCACTCAAGCAAAAGTTGCACAGTAGAGTCGCCACCTCAACTTTTCTGTAGTTGAAGAACCTAAAAATGACTACTGTTAATATTTTGTACATTGTGTTAAATTAATTTTAATAAATTATATAATTATACATATTGTAAAATAAAGACCTGTATTTTATTTTTTGCTTTAGATTTTCTTCTGAAGTGCTGTTATTCTGACTACAGTTTTTGTTTCTATGTTCATATATCTGTTATTCATGTCTTCATTACAGCAAACTTGAACTTTTGGGTTCTACTTTGTTTCCTGTGTGTTCTATTAAAACAGTTGACTGTTAACTGATAACGTGGATATACCCCATACATGAATTACAAGATGCACAAAATAAATGGCTGTTGATATTTGGAAATAATTTATAGCTTTGAATGTGGACTGTACTTAATTCTTCTTTTTTGTGACATTTTATAGATTGGAATGGAATTGCCCTAGGAATTCTTGACTTTTTTCAGATAAATTGATAGTTGCCATGACATTTTTTTGAACCTTTCTTGCAGAAAAAAATAAGTTTAGTTTTGATAATAAGGTGATTTGATGAACATTTTTTCATGGAAATTCAGATTTTCACATGCATGTTTACAGTAGCCTGTGCAGTAGTCACTTAATAAAGAGCCCGTAAGGACTGTAGTCAATGCATTTGGGTGAAATGTGCTGTGCAAAAGTGATTTTGAGATGCCTAAGTTATATGGATTTAAAGCTATGTAAGTGAATATATATGTAAATTGTTTACATATATATAAAAGTTTATATATGTGGCAGTATCTAGAAATTTTACCCTGGTCAGTCTAAGCGTCCTCAGTAAGTTTATACTGCCATTTCTGAGAAAAGTGAATAATATAAATTTCCTCAACACTGGCGTTTGGCAAAGCTTCTAGTCCACTCTTAACTAATTCGTGTGTGAAGCCACATACTAGAATTTCAGAGCTGGGCAATGTTGACTAAACCGTCTGGTCTACCCCAGCCTTTCCCTGGCTGCTACTGTGCACACAGCCCTGTGCATGCTGGTGAGGATGCAACCTTTGCCTTTCTGTTGTGCCTGCAGCAAAACCATTCTTAGGTGGGTCGTGCTGAGGTGTGAGCTTTAACTGGGTGCCAGCTGGTTCCAAGAGCGCAAGCTGGGAGGTGTTTAAGAGTACATTTTGCAACTGGGAATGAGAATAATGGGACCACCAGGTCTTTACTGATGGGACCCCGGAAGTTCTGTGCAACTAACTACTGCACTTTGACGGGCGCCAATGAGATCAAAGCTGAAGGTGCTGCTTGTGGGAGCTGCTCAAAGTGCCGCGCCGGAAGTGAAGGCGGGAAACAGCGCACGTGGGGAGCTGGGGCGATGCGCGCCTGCGCAGTGCCGCCTCAGGTGCAAGGGCGGGAACGTGAGCGTCTGTGAGGAGCCCGGCCTGCGCGCGTCAGCACAGTGCCACGCCAGGTGTGAGGGCGGGAAAGTGCGCGCACGTGGGTAGCTGGAGCTGCGCGCGCGTGCGCAGTGCCGCTTCAGGCGCAAGGGCGGGAACGTGAGCATATGTGATAAGCCGAGGCTACGTACGCCTGCGCAGTGCAAGGCCGAGTGTGCGGGCGGGAACG
>NW_007245750.1:127816-216816 GCF_000164805.1 Carlito syrichta
TGGGGAGGGCGGGCGCCTCCGGGCCGGGGTTCGGGCCGTCGCGGGGCTTCTCCTCTGGCGAAGGCCCTGGCTGGCCTCCTCGCTGTTGGTGTCTTGACTGGTCTCGTCTGCGTCGCCGTGGCTGACTGGTCCGCTCTGCTGGTGTCTTGGCTCGTCTTCTCGCTGTTGAACCTCGAGACTGGACTGGTCTGCTCTGCTGTTTTGACGTCTTTGGATGTCGTCGGTGGCCTTCGCGTCTGTCTTGAACGTCTGGACCGGTCTCTGAATTGAATGTCTGGACGCGTCTTCTCTGCTTTGAATGTGCTGCCAGGTTTTCTCTTCCGTACTGTTGTCTTGACTAATCTTCTCTGCGTGGAACATCTTGGTGGTCGTCTCGTCTGTTTCACGTGTCTTCCCTGGATGGTCTTTTCCCTGGTGACTGTCTCGACTGGCCTTCTTCTCTGTGTTAGGTGTTTTGACCGGTCTTCTCCTTTGTTTTGAACATCTTGGCTAATCTTGAGGGTTGGGTGTCTTGACCGGTCTCCTCCTCTGTGTTGAATGTCGTGACTGATCTTCTCTGTGTTTATGTCTTGGCTGGTCTTCTTTTCTAGATGGAATGTCTTGGCTGGTCTCGCCTCTGTGTTGCATGTCTTGACTAGTCTCCTCTGCTTTGGATGTCTTGACTTGCCTTCTCCTTTGTGTTGATGTCCGGACTAGTCTTCTCCTCTTTACTGAATCACTCAACTGGTTTTCTCCTCTGTACTGAATGTCTTGATTGGTCTTCTCTGTGTTGGTATCTTGACGAGTCTTCTCTGCATGGAATGTCTTCACTGGTCTTCTCTCCTGTGTTGAAAGTCTTGAGTTGCCGTCTTTATTGAGGATCTTGACTAGTCTTCTCCTCTGTATTGACGGTCTTGACAAGTCTTCTCTGTTTTGAATGTCTTGACTGGTTTCCTCTGTATTGAATGTCTTGACTAGTCTTCTCTTCTCTATACAATGTGTTGATTAATCTTCTCTTCTGTATTCAGTGCTTTGACCAGTCTTCTCTTCTTGAACTCCCTTTACTTTGCTTCCTTCATGCATTTGCCCCCTATTTTTCTCCTACCTTCCAGAGAACTGCTGGCCTCACCATTGTTAGTCCCCAGATTGTTGGCATGTCATTCGCACTCTCTCCCCCCATCCCCAGGCAACTTCTTCCGAGATGTATTTTCACAACTCACATCTTGTCTACACTCCAGACTCTTCTATCAGAGGAATTTCTATTGACAGACCAGTGGATACCTCAGACTCACTGGGTTAATTAAATTTTTGTCTCAGCTGGACTCAGTGGCTCAGCCTGTAATCCTAGCACTTTGGGAGGCCAAGGCAAGTGGATTGCCTGAGCCCGCGGGTTTGAGACAACTGGGTGAGACCTCGTCTCTACAATAAATCAAAAATTCCCCGGGCGTGGTAGTGTGTACCTGTATTTCTGACTGCTTGGGAGGCTGAGATGGAGGGATTGCCAGAGCCCAGCAGATCAACGCTGGGGTGGCTGTGAGTGTGCCACTGCACTCCAGCCTGGGTGACAGAGAGAGACTGCAACTAAAAAAAAAGTTTGTCTCTGTAGCTTTTTAACCTGCTTCTCAATCACTAAACATAGACACTTCAAATATTCATGTATTCCTCATAACATTCAAACAATTAACAAATCCTATCTATCTTTCTAATAATTCTGCTCCTTTCTACCTTTGTGACATTGCAAACCCTCATAATTTTATGTCTGAATTATTACATCAGACTCCTAAGTATCTTCCTCCAGTCTTATTTTACCAACAGACTCATATGGAAAATGAAAATTCTGTCATGTCTCTTGCCACTTAAATCAATGGCTCTGTATGAGGGTAAAAGATCAGACTCTTTAGAAGGATATCCAAGGACATTTAGGATCCATTTCCAGTTTTTCCAGCTTTATCTCCCATCAGTTGTTAACCTTTACCCTGCTTTCTAACAAAACTGAGTTAGCTACTTGCAATTTCTCTAAGACAGAATGCATGTTCACATTATCAATGGGGTCTCTGTATCAAATATTTTGTCACCCACTTATTTTCATCAGTAATGATAACATCCATTAATTAATGTGCACCTACTTCACTCTAGCGTCTTCCTAGGCAAATGGTATCTGTGATCCTCACAACAATTCTGCAGAGTAGATCTTGTTTTCTCTTTTACAGAGGGAACCAAGGCCCAAATAATTGAATCAAGACCAAAATTATGTCAGGAGCTAGGGTTGATAATAATCTATGCGCTCAAGTAATCTCTCAAGGAATTTATGGTTCAGTAGAGAACACAGACTTAAAAATCAACAAGTTCGTTAAGAGATAATTATATTTGAGGTTTTTACAAACCAAAGTGGGGGAACAAAAGTGGGAAGAGAAATTTTAGAGTTAGTGCACTGAACTGGTCTTGAAGGAGAAATAGGACAAAGGAGAAAGAATGCCAGCTAAGGAGAAAGAGGGGAGAAGAGAAATGGCAGAGCATTCTTGGGAAAAACATTTGCAAAGGAACAGACAAAGCGTGTAGAACTGCAAATAATTTTGCTTGGCTATAGCAAGAGAGTGATATGACGTAGATAAACTTGGAGTACTTGCAGGAATCAGATCTGGGAAGCAAATAAGTTTTGTCCCATGTGCCAAAAACACACCTCTAGTTTTGGTGGCTGGATAGATGGTAATACTACTATTTCCAGATACAGGGAATTTTGTCTGCGAAGCAACTTACAGAGGGAAGATGATGAGTTCTGTTATGGACACGATGAGTGTGAAGACCCTCTGAGATATCCATATATTTATATTAAGATAATCGCATATAAGGATCTAGGGCTAAGAAGAAAAACTTGAGAGGAATACAGATTTGAAAGTTCCTAGTATATTTGGGGCCAGAGAGGGGAAACTAAAGAAAATGCCGCAAAATACATGAAGGAGGTTGGAGGAGAATTAAGGCAACTGAATACATTTCAAGAAAGGGCAAAAAATAGCCTGGAACAAAAAATACCCCTGTCCGTCTTCAGTTTCTGGCAATGATTCTTAGCTCTTTTAATCCTAGGAATGCTAGTAGAGCACATTTTGTCCTGGTTCTACATACTTCTTTATGATAATACCCCTACACTCTGTTTTCCCTTTATAAAACTCTCCTCCGATTATCCTAGTTTGAATATGTCATTGATTCTCATAGTACCCATACAAGAATGTTAGTTTTTTCCCTGTGGTGGGTGTGGGGGGATACATAGGAATTCCAAGGAAGGGAGCTATGAGCGGGGACCCCAAAAAACACTGAATTTATTTATTAATAAAATGTGTATTCTTACATGTTTAAATGTCAGTCACCTTCAAAGTATTCTCTCCGTTTGATGCATTATACATATTGAGAAACTTTTTCCATTGTTCAAACAGTTTTTGAACTCATCAATTTTGACACCTTTTAGTGCTTCTGCTGGTTTTGGTATCACCTCTTCCACATGGGCAAAACGTTTCCCTTTGAGAACTTCTTTCATTGGGGAAACAAAAAAGTCACTCAGGGTGAGCTCAGGAGAATAGGGAGGGAGGCATGCCGTTTTGGGTTAAAAACTTCTGAACATTCAGCGCAGTATGGGTGGGTGCACTCATAAATCACCCTTCATTAAAGGGCTAACGCCTTGAAAGAATCTTCAAAAAAATTTACTGAAGCTGAATGCAGCCTTTCACAATGGTAGCTGGTGCTTTCATGTTGATAGATTTCTAGAACACGTACCTATAGGGGGAAACCTGTACTGCAAGGGGCCTGCCCTCCAGAAGATTATTCCGGTTGTTGTTTTTTTTTTTTTTTTTTTTTGGTTCACCTCATATATGATCAGGTTTGCTTTTGGAATGATCACTTGTGATTATGTGAAGAACAGATTAGAGAGGTGTAATACTAGAAGCAAGGAGAATAAGAAGAACAAACAGGACACTGGCAGAATGACCAAAGAAGATACAGGCTTAAAACAGGCTGGTAGGAGTGGACAGGGATTGACATTTTACTGATATATATAGTTTTTAACTTTTAAATTTTTTATTTTAAAGATGTGGGGTACAATTCAGGGTTAGGTATACAAATGTTCATTATGCAGTACCCCTGTTGGTGTAGTGTGCTCCCCTCCCCTGGCAGTTTCCCACCATTGCCAGTTCCTTTCTTATAGTATTATGATAGTTGTTGAAGGTCCTCTTATGAGTGAGAACATATGGTACTCTGTTCTTTGTTTCTGTGGTACATCACTGAGTATGATAGGTTCTAAATTCATCCAAGTTGCTGCTAAGTCCATATGTTTGTCCTTCTTTACAGTTGTGTAATATTCCATTATGTATATGTACCACATTTTCTTTATCCAGTCCAGTTTCATTTGGCAGCAGGGTTGGTTCCACGTTTTTGCTATTGTGAATAGAGCTGCAACAAACATGCGTGTGCAGATATCTTTTTTGTTGAATGATTTGAGTTCTTCCGGGTATATTCTCAATAGGGGAATTGCTGGGTCATACGTAAGGTCAATTTCTAGTTCTTTCAGAAGTCACCACACTGTCTTCCAGAGAGGTTGTACTAGTTTACATTCCCACCAGCAGTGTAGAAGCGTTCCTTTTTCTCCACAGTCTCACCAGCATCTGTTGTTGCTTGTTTTATTAATGATGGCCATTCTTACTGGGGTTAGGTGGTTTTTATGTGCATTTCTCTGATGATTAGTGAGACTGATCACTTTTTCATGTGTCTGTCGGCTGCCCATATATCTTCTGGAAACATTAACTACCACAAATAGCCAAAGCAAGCCTTAGCAAAAGAAACAAAGCAGGAGGTATCACACTTCCAAACTTCAAACTTTATTATAAGGCTACAATAATCAAAACAACCTAGTATTGGTACAAGAACAGGCATATGGACCAATGGAACAGGATAGAGATTCCAGAAGTAAAGGCTCAATTTCTCAACCAACTCATCTTTGACAATACCACCAACAACAACCACTGCAAAGAGGAGAACCTATTCAGTAAATGGTGCTTGGAAAACTGGCTGATCACATGCAGAAGGTTGAAACAGGAACCCTACCTATCACCATACACACAAATTAACTCTAAATGGATCAAAGACCTAAACATAAAGCCTCAAACTATACGAATTTTAGAAAATGCAGGAGACACCCTTATGGAAATTGGAACTGGCAAACAATTCCTGACCAAAGCCCCAAGTGCCCATGTCATAAGAGATAAGATAAATAAGTGGGACCTCATCTAACTGAAAAGCTTCTGCAAAGCAAAAGAAACCAACAAGAGAGCGAGGAGACAGCCCACAGAATGGGAAAAATATTTGTCAACTGCATATCTGACAAAGGCCTATCATCTAGGCGCTACAAGGAACTCAAACATGCTGAAAGGAAAAAAACAAACAGCCCCATTAAAAAGTGGGCAAAAACATGAATAGACACTTTTCAAAAGAAGATAAAAAAAAAAAAAAGAATTATAGGACTTGACCACTGATTGTTAGGATTGATGAAAGTAGAGTTCAGAATGGCTCCCTAAGTTCATGACTTGGGCAACAGGATACAGGGTGATACAACTGACCATAACTAGAAATAAAGAATAACTTTTGAGAGAAAGATAATGAGTTGTTTTTGAACATTTAGAAGTTCTGGAAAAATATCTAGAGGTTTATATTCAAGAGTTAGATATAGTGACCTAGAGCTATGCTGTCTTATAGAGCATTATGTGATGATAGAAATGTTCCACATCTGTGCTGTCCAATATGGTAACTAGTAGCCAGATGTGGCTTTTGAACATTTGAAATGTGACTAGTGTGACTGAAGAATGGGATTTTTAATTGTATTTTATTTTGATTTGAGTATATAGTCACATGTTGTTAGTGGCTACTTTATTGAACAGTGCAGATAGAGAGTTAAGCATGGTTTTTGCATTTTTAAAGGATGTCCAGCCATGAAAAATCAAAAGAAGGATAGTATTTTGTGACATGAAAATTATATGAAATTCAGAATTAGTATCTAGAAATAAGGTTTTATTGAAATCGGCATTCCTATTACATATTTTACATATTTTCTATGACTACTTTCCTGATACAATGTCAATGTTGAGTAATTGTGGCAGTGACTTTATGGCCCGCAAAGTCTAAAATATTTGCTATCTGATTCTTTATTAAAATGTTTACCAGCCCCTGGTCTATTACTGTGTAAACAGAGTAGCTACAGCTATATATGAAGGTTTGAGAATTGTTAGGAAACAGATGTTAATAGAAACTAGGAGAACAGATGAAATGCCCAGAGAAAATGTATATTGTTATTTATGAGAGAAAATTTAAAAGTATGGAACCCTAGAGGCCAACAGTTAAGAGTCAGAAGAAAAGGATTCAGAAAAGGAAACTAAAAGTGGTTTAAAGAGAAGCAAGGTAGAGAGTTATTGTAGAAATCAAAGGGAATAGGAAAAAAGAGCCCAAACTTTTTTTTTAGAACTTCTATGTGCCAAGGCACTATGCTAGGTTGTCTATGTACATTTATGGCAACCCTGTGAAATAGGTAATATATCAATAGGTACCCAAATAAGGAGCTAAAGCCATGTGTCTAAAACTCTCTTTATAATGCCATTTGCACAGGAGGAGAGAATCTCAATGAAGTTAACAGAGAAAAAGAAGTCTAATAAGCACACAAACATATGACTTAGTCTGTTGTTTATAGCAGAATACCCGAAGCTGGGTAATTTATAAGGAAACAAACTGTATTTCTTAGGTCTGGAGACTGAGAAGTCCAAGGTCAAAGGGGACACTTCTGGTGAGGGTCTTTTTTGCTGTTGGGGTCTCTGTGGAGTCTTGAAGTATCACAAGACATCACAAGGAGAAAGACCTAAGCATACTAGAGGGTCTCTCTCCCTCTTTTTATAAAGTCACTCATGATAACCTATTAATTCATGAATCCATTCATGAAGGCAAAGCCCTGGTGACCCATCACCACTTCAAGGCCCACCTCTCAATATGGCCACATTGGGGATTAAATTTCAACATGAGTTTTGGAGGAGACAGATGTTCAAACCATAGTATTTCAGCTCTGGCTACTCAAAACTCATGCCTTCCTCAAATACAAATCCATTTATTCCATCCTCATAGTCTCAAGGTCTTAACTTATTCCAGCACAGACTCAGAAGTTCAATAACCAAAGTCTCATCTATGATATTAGAAAATCAACATAAGTTACCTACTTTGAAGACACAATGGTGGTTTAGGCATAAGATGGACATTGCTATCACTAAAGGAAGATAAAAAGACAAAAAAAAAGGAATGGCAGACTTCAAGCAAGTTCAAAACCCACTTGGGCAAACATTAAATCTTAAAGCTGGGGAATCATCTGTTTTGAATTTGTGTGCTGCCTCCTGGACATATGGGGAGCAAAGGTTGGACCCCTAAGACCTCAGGCAGCCCTATCCCTCTGATTTTCT
The DNA here is from genome assembly GCF_000164805.1 of Carlito syrichta. Classification (NCBI taxonomy): domain Eukaryota; kingdom Metazoa; phylum Chordata; class Mammalia; order Primates; family Tarsiidae; genus Carlito; species Carlito syrichta. The sequence goes on from NW_007245750.1 coordinate 135,271, forward strand.
GGGGTGCAGGCCACATGGCTACTCCTACAGATTAGAGTCCAGAGTCTGAAGCTTTTCCAGAGAGGTATTGCACGCTCCCAGTGACTTCATGGTTCTGAAAGCCCCAGTGATGGTCCTGCTCTCATGATTCCACTAGTCCTAGTTGGGACTCTTCGCAGTGACCTCTCTCTCATGACTGTTGGGTATTGCCCTGGTGGGGACTCTCCTCAGCAGCTCTAACTCCACACTTCTGCTCGGTATTCCATCTTAGGGGCCCTCTGTGCTGGCTCTGCCCTCATGACAATTCTCTGCCTGGGTCCCCAGGCCTCCTGTGACATACTTTGAGATCTGGGTGGAGCCTGCCAAACCTCTACAACTATTGTTTTCTGTAGAAAAGAATAAACACCGTGTGGATACGACCAAAGCTTATGGCTTGTATCTTCTTGAGTGGTGGGCCATTCTGCACATGGGGCTGCTTGAACCACAGCTGGGAACGTGAACAGCAGAGTCCCAAGGTCACCCTGGGCAGCAAGCCATGAGCCTGTCCCCTGAGGCTGCTGGTCCTGGGATGGGAGGGGCAGCCTCAGAGATCTCTGAAATGCCTTTGGGGTCTTTGATTGTCTTGTGGAATAGCCCCTAGCTTCATTCTATTTATGCTAATCTCTAGCAAACAGTAGCTGGGCTACACACTTAGTTTCCTGTACCAAACATACTTTTTTACTCTTACATGGCCAGGCTGAGAATTTTTCAAATTTTTCCACTTTGCTTCTCTTTTGATTATAAATTCCATCTTCAAGTATTTTTTTCCCCCTCTTTCACAGCTTAACATAAGGAGTTAAAAGTAGCCATGCAGCAGTCTGAATGTTTTGCTGCTTGGATATGTCTTCGCCAGATACCCCAGTTCATCACTGTCAAGTTCGGCCTTCCACAGAACCCTTGGGCATGGGCACAATTCAGCCACATTCTTTGTCAGTTTAGGACAAGGATGGCCTTTGCTTCAGGTTCCAGTACCTTGTTCAAAAATTTCATCTGAGGCCTGGTTGGGCTGACCTTCACTGTCCATATTTCTGTCAGTATTTTGGTCAATTCTACCTAACCAATTCAAATTTCCCTAGTCTTTTGTGTCTTCTAAGACCTCATCCAAATCTCAGCTTTCTCTAGGCTGCTCCTCCAGATTTGCCCAGCCCTCTGTCCATTACCCAATTCCAAAACTTCTTCCACATTTTCAGCTATCTTTACAGCAGCACCCTACTCCTCAGTACCAATTTTCTATATTAGCTTGTTTTCTGTTGCTTGTGATAGAATACCAGAAACTGAGTGATTTATAAAGCAGCAGTTTATTTCCTACAGGTCCAGAGTCTGGCAAGTCCAAGGACAAGGGAGGCACATCTGGTGACAGCGTTCTTGCTGGCAGGGACTCAACAGGGTCCTGAGGTAGCACACGTCATCACCTGAAAAAGTTGCTGAGCATGCTGGCTCAGGCCTCTCTTCACTGTTAATTCCTGTTTGAATCACTGTCACCCAGGCTGGACTGCCATGGCATCATCTCCACTCACCTCAGCCTCGACCTCCTGGGCTCAGGTGATCCTTCCACCTCAGTCTCCCAAGCTGGGACTACAGGTGTGTGCCACCAGGCCTGATTTGTTTTTCTTTGATTTTTTTTTTTTTTTTTTAAAGATGAGCTCTTGCTGTGTTGCTTAGGCTGCTCTCAAACTCCTGGGCTCAAGCAATCCTCCCACCTTGGCCTCCCAAAGAGCGGAATTACAGACATGAGCCTCCATTCCTGGCCGCTTCTTCCCTTTCTTACAGAGTCACTCTCATGATAACTCTTTAATCCACTCTCATGATAACTCTTTAATCCATTAATTCTTGAATGGGTTAATCCACTCATGAAGACAACTCTCATGACACATCACCTCTTAAAGATTTCAGCTCTTAATACTACCACATTGGGGATTAAATTTCAACAGGAGTTTTGGAGGGGACAGATATTTAAACCATAGCAGTAAATCTGGAGTATTTGAAAATTAGTGGGTAACTTATAATTTTGCAAGAGTCTTAGTGAACTTGTAGAATCAAAAACCATATTAGCATATTTTAGTATATGATTATCAAAAATGTCACTGAATTTGCCATAATTTGTTATATATTTTTAAAATCAGATAGCATTTTACAGAAAGTGAATGTGGTATAAGTTACAGTGATTGAAACATCACTGTATAATCCAAATATTTAAGAAATGACACTTTTCCCATTTAGGTTCATACTTTGGAAACAAAAGAGCTTATGCAGAAAACACAGTTCCGTCCAGTTTCACTCTTGACACAAGCTCATCTTCTGCACGAGATACCAAGTATCCTCAAGTATTTAAAACACCATTGTCTGCTGGAAATCACCAGAGATTAGGTTATAAAAGCCGGACACCAGAAATAGGATATTCAGGTATAATGAGTAGAAGATTAACCTAGATGATCTTTTGAAATTTTAAAGTTTTGTGAATTATAAATTAGTGTTGTTAAGTTCATTTGAATTTACCTATAACTGATATGGATGATTGAAAGATAAACACATCCATTTACCTGTATCCATAATTTGAGGCTAGGTTAATAAATCTACATATTTTCTAATATTGTTTGTTAATAAATGCAGGTCTACGTTATTTTAGCCCTTCTGACCAAAAACACAGAAAAGAGAAACTTCTCCATTTATACATGATGTACATTTAAATATAAAAGTTTATCATGATGATACGGTTGAGTGATTTTTTTTTTCTAATACTTAAGTTTGAATTTTTAATCTAAATCTAGATTTTCTTGAGGAGTAAATGGATGAAGTAGATTTTCATGTGTAATAGTTCTCTGGGGCACATCCAACAGAATTTCCTGCTTACAGAGTATGTAAATGCATATATTTGCAAGACAATAGCAAATTGGGTTATTTTATTTTTCTTTCTTTTTTTTTTGAGTGGGCATCTCTCTCTGTCACCCAGACTGGAACACAATGGCACAATCATGGCTCACTGCAGCCTCTATCTCCTGGGCTCAGGCAATGCTTCTGCCTCAGCCTCCTGAATAGCTGGGATTACAGGCACAAGCCTGGCGATTTTTTGGATTTTTTGTAAAGATGAGGTCTTGATATATTGGTTAATTTTCTGTGAAATGAATGTTCATGTATTTTTTGCCCATTTTTCTTTATTTTTATTCTGAATTTGTAGGAGTTCTTCATACATTCTGAATACTACATCTTTTAATGATTTTTCTAGGTCTGTCTCTATTTCTAGCTCTCTATTAACTGCCATGGGTCATTATGTCTGTCTCTTTGTTAATATCACACCATCCTTAGCTTTATATCTGGATACTTAGTAGGACAGTTCTCCCACTCTTACTCTCCACAATCAACTTTATTCTCTAGAAGAGTCTTGACTCTTCTTGGTCCTTTGCTCTTACATATACATTTTGGGCCAGTTTATCAAGGTTCATCAAAAAATACTGAGGTTTGGCCGGGTTTGGTGGCTCAGCCTGTAATCCCAGCACTTTGGAAGGCCACGGCGAGTGGATTGCCTGAGCTCGCGGGTTCGAGACCAGCCAGGGTAACTTGGCAAGACCTCGTCCCTACAATTAAAAAAAAAATGATTTGCCAGGCATGGTAGCATGCACCTGTAGTTCCAGCTACTTGGAAGGCTAAGGCGGAAGGATTGTCTGAGCCCAGCAGGTCAGGCTAGGGTGGCCCGTGAGCGTACCACTGCACTCCAGCCTGGGTGACAGAGTGAGACTCTAACTCAAAAAAAAAACCAAAAAAAAACCCCAAAAACTGAGGTTTTGATTGAAATTACTTTTGTACTGAATCAATAGATCCTTTTAGGGAAAATTGAAATGGAGGCTTACTGTTATCATAGAGTATGTAAGTTTGTCTATCTGATAATTAAGAGTATCCTTTATAGTGGACATCCTTTGGTGGGTATTCACATGGGACATACATATTTTCAGTTTGTGCTCATTCTTAGAGATCCGTTCACATATTCCGTTCTCCAATTTTCTTATCACCAATCTTCCAATCCTGTTCCTTGAATTAAGTCCCTAACCATTCCAGTAAACCATTAGAAATTTCTTATGAATGCATCTAAATCTGTACTTCTGGCCGTTGCTCCTTCCAGACATGGTAGACAACCAAATGTTCAAAGTTCTGCCCAGATGAAGGATCCAAATGAACCAAAAAACTCAATAGATTAGAAGAAAATAAGAATGAATATAAACTATTTCAGTGAAGGAGAAGTATCTTAGCAGAAAAGCAATGAAATAAATTATACAGGAAATGATTATCTTTGCAAAAATTTCTATTTTTGCAATATCAAAAATCTAGATTGGTAGCAAATATAAATTATTGTCACTGATTTATAAAATTCTCATAAAACATTTAAAACATTAAGACCTAGGAAAAACTGTATCAAAGGATATAAACAGCTCTCAAAAGACACCATATTGATAACAAGTGGATATATTAAGTGATATTCAATTTCAATAGTGCTTTTAAAAAGTACACATATGCCGGGCTCGGTGGCTCAGCCTATAATCCCACTGGTATTTTGTTTTTAGTTTCCAGCTGAAAATAGGAAGGTCATATTCTGTTGCCGAGCTTAAAATGACTGTAGGTAGAATGTAAACTTAGTCACCATTTATAACATAGTATTCATGGGGAAAAGATTTCTGAGATCTAAACGCATATATTTTTAAGCTAACCCTTAAGTTGACTACTGACTCAGATGACATGAAATATTTAAATTATTTTTGAGGAATTGTAATAGTAGAAGAAAAAAGGAATCTAGGTTAGGGAGGAAAAGGAGAGGAAATAGAGTTAATTAAAAGGTTGACAAGGGAATAAAAGACCAGTCTGCCTCTTTGAAAATAAAATTTTAGATATTTTTAGTCTGACTTTTTTCATATGTGAATAATGCCCTATAATTACTTTTATATACTTTATAAAACACTTCTATATAATTGCATGTAATTCTTATAAAAACCTTGTGGAGGGCAACCCCTCGGGTCCCCTCCCACTCTGGGAGCTTTTCTGTTCTCTCAATAATTCTTTTCTTTGAGTTGGAGTCTCACTCTGTCGCCCAGACTGGAGTGCAGTGGCCGCTCCTGGCCACCGCAGCCTCGACCTGCTGGGCTCCGGCGATCCTTCCGCCTCAGCCTTCCAAGTAGCCGGAATCACAGGCATGCGCTACCACGCCCGGCTGATTTTTTGATTTATTGTAGAGATGAGGTCTCGCTGTCCAGGCGGGTCTCGAACCTGCGGGCTCAGGCCATCCACTCACCTCAGCCTCCCAAAGGCACGGGATTACAGGCTGAGCCACTGAGCCCGGCTTCAATAATTCTTGCTTTAAAAAAAAAAAAAACTTATGGAAAAGTTTGGTATTTTAAATTTACAGATGAAGAAATAATAGCTTTAAAGTGTTTAAAAAAATGTACCTGAGCATTGATAATTTTTAAGGCACAGATCTCAAAATCAAGCAGTATATGTAATGGTTCAAAGCACCAACTCTAGCAAGATTGCCTGGCTGCAAAGTCTGTCCCTACCAGTTCCATCCATGCCTTGGTCTCTTTGTAAGTAAATGGAAGAAATAATGGTGTCTACTTGATAGGATTGTTGTGACAATTAAATTAGTTAATTTAAGTAAAGTCTTAGATGTTTTTAGTCTGACTTTTTTCATGCGTGAACAATGCCCTATAATTAATTTTATATACTTTATAAAGCACTTCTATATTATTGCATGTAATTCTTATAAAAACCTTGTGGAAAAGTTTAGTTTTTATTAAATTAAAAGTGTAATTTTTGTTAAATTAAAAGTAATTTTTATTTCAACATTACATAGCTATCATATATGAAGTTCATAGTTGTATAATGTTTAATCTTTATGCAGTAAAGTCATATATTAATATAATCCCATTTGATCTTTTCAGTCAGCTCTTGAGTTAGATAGGATAGCTATTACATTATATTTATATTATTATTTTTTTAGTCTCTCACTCTGTTGCCCAGCCTGGAATGCAGTGGCATGTTCATGGCCACTGCAGCATTGACCTACTGGGTTCAGGTGATCCTTCCGCTTCAGCCTTCTAAGTAGCTGGAACTACAGGCACGCCCTACCACACCCAGCTAATTTTTTGATTTATTGTAGAGACTAGGTCTTGCCATATTGCCCAGGCTGGTCTCGAGCCCATGGGCTCAGGCAATCCTCTTGCCTCCACCTCCCAAATTGCTGGTATTACATCATCTGAAGCTACATCATCTTTTTTGATGTATGATTATTTATTATGAAATGATTTATCCAGATTCAAAGAGCTTTTAAATGACAGAGTAAGGTAAATAATCTAATTTTTCTAGTATGTATGATGTTCCTTTTATGACTCTATTCCAATAAAATCCAAAATAAGACAGTGTATAAATTTGTTATTTCTATATGTGAAGTTAAGTTTTGGAAAAATACGTTGAGAATTAGCATTTTTTATTTGGCTTGGATAATGAAAAGTTATTATTATTATCATCATCATTATTATTTATAGAGACGAAGTCTTGCTATCTTGCCTAGGCTGGTCTTAAACTCCTGGGTTTAAGAGATCCTCCTGCCTCAGCCCCCCAAAGTGCTGGGATTACAGGCATGAGCCACTGCATCCAGCTGGAAAAAAAAGTTATTTTTTGATGAGGAAAAGAAAAAAACGTTTCCTTTGTTTTTGATATAGTGCCCAAGACCTAGACTAGGTGGTTTATTCTTATGTGAAAGAATTAGAAATGATTATTATTAATGTTTACATATTTTCTTATTTGAAAACATCCAGCTACATCCTCATCTGCAGCTTCTACACACTCCCCGTCAGTTATTGTAGCTGTTGTAGAAGGGAGAGGACTTGCCAGAGGTGAAATAGGAATGGCAAGCATTGACTTCAGAAGCCCGCAAATCATATTGTCACAGTTTGCAGATAGTACAACATATGCGAAGGTAAGTGTTACTGTTCCTAGGGAATGGTTGATCTAGTGGTGTGCAGACTTTCAAGTCAGTTCTTTCCTAGTTAGTTTACTTTTTGTTAGAATAAAAACTGTCCATGATTACTTCCATATAAATACTCAGTTAAAATGTGATTGTTGCCGGGCTCGGTGCCTCAGCCTGTGATCCCGCGCCTTTGGGAGGCCGAGGTGAGTGGATGGCCTGAGCCCGCAGGTTCGAGACCCGCCTGGGCAGCGAGACCTCATCTCTACAATAAATCAAAAAATCAGTCGGGCGTGGTAGCGCATGCCTGTAATTCTGGCTACTTGGAAGGCTGAGACAGAAGGATCGCCGGAGCCCAGCAGGTTGAGGTTGCAGTGGCCAGGAGCGGCCACTGCACTCCAGTCTGGGCGACAGAGTGAGACTCCAACTCAAAAAAAAAAAAAACAAAAAAACAAAAAAAATAAAATAAAATGTGATTGTTTTCTGTCTGATTTTTATTTTAAAAATATATTCTGTTCTTGGCTGGGTGTCAGGTCTCATGCCTGTAATTCCAGCACTCTGGGAGGCCGAGGCAGGAGGAATGCTTGAGCCCAGGAGTCCAAGATCAGCCTAGGTAATGTAGTGAGACTCATCTCTATAAAAAATCAGAATCAGTCGAGCATGGTAGCACATGCCTGTAATCCCAGCTACTCAGGAAACTGAGGTGGAAGGATCACTTGAGTCAGGGAGGTTGAAACTGCAGTGAGCTGAGATTGTGCCACTGGACTCTAGCCTGGGCCACAAAGTGTGACTCTGGTTTCGGGGGATTTTTTTTTTTTTTTTTTGAGGAAAAAAAAATGCATATATATATATATGAAGTGTTTATATATTTATATATTTCTAAAAGGAGTATGTTTTACTGGTACGTGATTGTTTCAAAATTACTGTCAATATTGGTTTCTAAAATTAACCTCTTCATTTCTGGACTAATTCCAGAGGTGATGTGTGGGGCAGCGCAGTGATGACCCTAACCCTGAAAGACACAATCCCAGATGCCATAATCCCGATGTGAAATCTTGAAAGATTAAAACGCAAAAGACAGAAATCCCAAATGTTGAAATTCTGAAGGCTGAATTCTAGGCAAGGAATTAGTGCTGTTTTGGTTGTACACAGGATTGTCGCATCATGTTGTTTGCATCATGTTTGGTGGAACTACCTCCTTATTATTGTATTTATAAATTAATTTTAAATACTTATCTCAGAAAATTATGAAGCTTTTTTGTTTAAGAGACAACCGTAACCTTATATAAAAGAAATTGTTTATTCAAATGATTGCAGGTGATCACTAAACTCAAAATTTTGTATCCTTTGGAAATAATAATGTCAAATACTGCTTGTGTTGTGGGTAACTCAACGAAGTTGTTTACTCTGATCACAGAAAATTTCAAGGTAAGTGACATTTGTTCTTGATAGTAACATTCAAGATTTAACTAACAGCATGCAGTGGCTCATGACTGTAATCCCAGTACTTCGGGAGGTCAAGGCCAAGAATTTAAGAACCTAGGAGTTTAAGACCACCCTGGGCAACATAGTGAGACACTGTCTCTACAAAAACTAAAAAAATTAATCAGTATGGTGGTGCATGCCTCTACTCCCAGCTACTCAGGGGGCTGAGGAGGGTAGATTCCTTCAGCCCAAGAGTGCAGCCGTGACTCCCTGCACTTTAATCTGGGTAACAGAGTGAGACCCCACCTCAAAAAAACCCCATAATTACTTTATTTAATTTTAATTTGAGTAACTTTATAGTTAGTGCCCTAAAGTAGACACTAAATACAAATCGTAATTTAAGGGACTATTAATAGAGATAGGAAATTCACTTATTTGATTTGGTACACTTGATCTACTTTAAACAAAAGAAAAAAATGTTTGAAGTAATAAGGAGATTTCTCAGAGTGTACAAGGGATGGACCTTGAGAGAAAGCATAGGTGTCTTTAGGTGTGGCTTTCTGGAAACTAGTTATTGTGCTGTCAGATTGCTTGAAATTGAAGTTCTCATCCTCTCGGGATAGCAGCTGTCAGCAAGTACTCTCTTCTCCAGAGAATTTAACCTGTGTTATGGAATTGTTTCAGTTTCCCCTGGCAACATGTACTGCCTCACAATTAGCCTGCTCCTCTAACCTCCACCTGTGTGACTGTGACACTTAGGAGCTGTGGAGCCTTTTCCAACAAGTGCTCTCCTCCTTAGTCAGGGCCTTCCCAACATGGAGCTTATTTCTTCCCGCTAACAAATGTCCCTGTTTGGTAGAATGGGGACAGTAATTGGAATAATTCCTTTGCAGTGCAAATTATTTTCGGAATATACTATATTTTGCTATGTTTATAGACTTTTTTTTTGAGACAAGTTACTGTTCTGTTTCCCAAGCTGGAGCATGGTAGCATGATTATAGCTCGAACTCCTGGGCTAAGGAATTCTCCTGCCTTAGCTTCCCAAGTAGCTAGGACTACAGGTGTATGCCACCACACCCTGCTAATTTTAAAACATTTTTTGTAGATACAGGGTCTCACTATATTGCCCAGACTTCTCTTGAATTCCTGGTCTCAAGCAATCCTCCTGCCTGAGCCTTCTCAGTCATTGGGATTACAGGGATGAGCCACTGAGCCCAGCTGTGTTTGTAGACTTATCTTTTACTTTAACACATTTGGAACCAAGCTGAGATTTAGAATCCAGTGAGTTCCTTTCTTGTTCTTAATATATTCAGCATCTTCAGTCATATATGGTTTGTTGTGGTGGGCTTAGAGATCTGTAATATACTATTATAATAGGGAAGAGTCCAGTGGGAACTGAACTTTAATTTGTACAGAGGTAACCGGTCATTTTATTTGTTTTGTTTTGTGTTTTGAGTCGGAGTCTCACTGTGTCACCCAGGCTGGAGTTCAGGGATACACTCCTCACAGCCACTGTAGCCTCACCCTGCTGGACTCAGGCAGTCCTTCCGCCTCAGCCTTCCAATTAGCTGGAACCACAGGCTTATGCCACCATACCCAGCTAATGTAACTGGGCATTTTAAAGAGAGAATGAAGGACTAGAAATGGGTGAATGGAGGCTCAGTAGAGTCAGGAAAATGAAAACTTACAAAAAACAACAAGATGGAGTTGGTTCATGTGAAATTCATCTGAGTTTGCTAACTGGTACCTACTGAAGTTTGGCTTTACTGTCTCATGGAGGATGGGAGACCAAGGCCCTGTCTTTAGAGTTGGCTGGAATAAACAGTACATTTTTTCGGCAGCCTGCATTTTCTTAGGCGGGCACTTGAAGAGAGGCTAGGGCCAGCCTAGGGATGTGGCTATGAGCAATTAGAAGCAATGTTAGTTTTATTCAAGTCTTTTCTTGGCCAAGGTCAAGGCCTAGTTGAGAAGAAGGCTCACAGGAACCTGGGTAGAGTTTGGTCAAGGAGAGAATTGTTGTCACTACCCTCCTCCCCGGTACCATATTTTTTCTACAGCAGATATGTTACCTCTGTGAGGTTTAAGAAGATAATTGCTGATGGCTCCATGCTGATGTCATCTCAGCTCAGTTAACCCAGAGGAAAAATAACTTTTTTTCAGTGTCTGTATATATTCCAGGGGAGGATGTTGATTCATCCTACGTTATTCATTTTCCTACACATTAGACTAATCACTATTTAGATAGCGGCACCCTATGATTGATTAATCCTAGGATATGTGCTTTTTACCCTGAGATAACAATTGACAGGCCGACCAGAATCACATGGAATATGGGATAAGTCATCCAAAGGCAAAAACAGCACAATTTCAGTACATTTGAGTAAGGCAGTATAACATAGTGCTTAAGAATAGTCAGGCTGAGCATGGTGGCTCATCCTTGTAATCTTAGCACTTTGGGAGGCCAAGGTGAGAGGATTTCTTGAGGCCAGGGGTTTGAGACCAGCCTGGGCACCATAGCAAGACCTCGTCACTACAAAAAAAAATTTTTTTTTTTATTAACTAGGTGGATGTCACGTGCCTATAGTTCCAGCTACTCAGAAAGCTGAGTTGGAAGGATTGCCTGAGTCTAGGAAACTGAGGCTGCAGTGAGCTGGGTGATCATGCCATTGTACTCTAGCCTGGGTGACGAAGCGAGACTCCAACTCAAAAAAAATAATAGAGGAGTAAGGTTGTCCTAGATTGTCAGTTTCAAGTCCTGACTGTGAGTGGCCTTGTATAAAGTAATTGATCTCTTTTATCTTCAGTTTCTTTTCATCAGTAAATTAGGGGCAATAATAGCACTTAACTCCTAGAGAATTGATATTTTATATAGGGTATTCAGAGATGGCCTCATTGACAAGGTTGCATTTGGACAAAGTCCTGAAAGGTGTGAAGGGAGTAAAGAGTGATGTAAAAGTATAAGAAGTGAGGTAAAAGTATTTTAAGCAGAGAGAAAAATCAATAATATTATTGTCCTTACTACTATTATTACCATACTTACCATAAAAAGACCTTCATTAACCAGGCACAGAGCATGACATACCCCTGTAGTCACAGCTACTTGGGAGACTGAGGGGAGGATCACTTGAGTCCAGGAATTTGAATCTAGCCTGGGCAGCATAGTGAGACCCTAGCTCTTAAAAACATGAAAAGATCTTCATTAAATTGAAAGTAATATGAAGTGGAAGGAACATGAACTTCATAGTCAAAGGAGTCTAAATTTGAAACTCAGCTTTGGTACATATCAACTGTATGACATTAGAAAAAGTACTTTTCAGAATTTTATTTGTAGGAAACTTGGAGTTAATGAGACTTATAGAATTATTGTTAAGATTAAATTAGATAATTGTTAAAACAATCTCGGTACATAAGTTCTTTGTTTGCTTATGTTTTTTTTCAGTCTTAACAGCTCTTTCACAGTCCACTGGTATATTACCTCTTATACCCATTACTTTTATTCAACTTTTTTACTCAACAACTTTGTCCTTTTTTTTTCTTGTTTTCTTTTAAAGTTCCATTATATCTTTCTCTTTATTCTAAATACATTTAATTCCACTTATGTAAATAGTATATCATAGATTTGATACGTAGAATTGCCGTTTTCATCTTTTCACCTAGCACATTACAAGGATCTATCCTTTCTTAATTATGACAGACTGAAAGGATTAATGTAAAAATCTGTGTGATGTTACTTCTATAGAATAAAATTACTAAACGGCATAGATTCTCATTTTTAAAAATGTATCTAACCAATTCAGTTAAATTTCACAAGAGAGTAAAGTCTAGTAAGAGCTACAGACTGTACTATAATTCGCTTAGCAGGATGGAGAATCATTCTCTGTTTATAAATAACTAGGAAATGTTATTTAAAATTTAAAAACATTAATAAATAAGCTTTAAACCATATTTAAGCTATCATATTTAAGCCATGTGCAAGCATGTGTTTAAAACAGTTTTGAGCAAGTGCATAGCACTTAGACATTTATTTTGAAATTAAAATTTCTTTTCAGAATGTTAATTTCACTACTATTCAAAGGAAATACTTCAATGAAACAAAAGGATTAGAGTACATTGAGCAATTATGCATAGCAGAATTCAGCACTGTCCTAATGGAGGTTCAATCCAAGTAAGTTATTTATTTATTTTTCATAAGCCCACAGCTAACAACATGATATCAACTAAGCCACAATTTAAGGAAAATAATACTATAGTATGAGTTCCACAAAGATAAGGACTGTTGTCTGTTTTGTTCTCTGCTGTATCCCTACTTCTTGGAAAAGTTCCTGGCTCATGCACACACTTAGTAATTATTGAGATAGTAAAATAGTTAACTAAAATGTATGCACTAAGCATACATTGCTAACTTGATTGATATAGCATTTGTCCAAATTAGTCATAATCTACTGACTTAATGGTTGCTTCTCACTATACTTTGGAGTGAAAAGCTCAAATAGCTACAGTAAACTAGAAACATGAGGGCATAGAAGTAAAAAACAGTTAAAGCTGTGTTCCTGTTACTTCATATCTTTACTCCTAAAATATTTAACATGAGACAGAGAATGATATTTTTAGAACAGATATCTTAGAACTTGCTAAATAGATACTCTCTTTGAGCCCAGAGTAGATCACCTATTTACTCAGTTAATCACAAAGATTATTCTCATCGAGACCATATACATTGAGACCTTTTGATTCTACCTTTAAAGTCTCAGACTTTTCCAACATTATTTGAATACTTAGAATGGTACATCAAAAATTGACACAAATTACCATTGAAAGTTGTCTTCCCACAAAGGATTAATTGGATTCTAATATATACCATAAATGTCAGGCTTCAAAGATGTGTCTATTTTGATCAGTTTTCACGATTTAGAGATTTTTACCTAGTTTTCAAAAATAACCACTTGGTGTACTTTTTCCCTTTGAGTTTAAGCAATCTATGCAATTATAATTTTTCTCAAGGTGCAATAAATGTTTCCTTTTATAGCAGTGATTTTTTTTATACTAAAGACTTACAGTGGTGTATCATTGGTCACCTTACAGGTATTACTGCCTTGCAGCTCTTGCAGCTTTGTTAAAATATGTTGAATTTATTCAAAATTCAGTTTACGCACCAAAATCACTGAAGATTTGTTTCCAGGGCAGTGAACAGACAGCCATGATAGATTCATCGTCAGCCCAAAACCTTGAATTGTTAATTAATAATCAAGATTGTAGGTAAGATCATCCCATTTTTTATTACAAAATATATTGCTATATTTCTATGATATATTTTTTATAAATAGTTACTTTAAAGTTTTAAAAATTACTTGATGGATAATTTTTTTTTAAGTAACAGGGTTTTGCTATTGCCTATGCTGGTCTCAAACTCTTGGGCTCAAGCTATCCTCCTGTCTTAGCTTCCAGAGAAGTTGGGAATACAGGCATGTATCACTGTGCCTGGCTAATGATGGAGAAATGTTGAATAAACATATTTTTAATCATTGTATTGTTGTTACTGAACTGCTCAGAAGCTTCACCAAAATCAAGTTTAAAAAAAAATTTGTGGTAAATAACAAAAAAATAATAACAACATGTGATAATTTAATCCATTACTCATATCTTTCAACTCTCCTGTTTAAAACTTTCCAGTGGCTTCCATTATGTTTACAATAGAATCCAAATCCTTTGGCCTACAGTAGGCCTACAAGGTCTTCTGGCCTATGTAGACTTGCTTCATTCATTTTCCTCTATTCTTACTCCCCACTTGCAAAGCACCAACCTCCATCTTTCAGATTCTGGAGCTAGACTTCCTGGGCTTAAATTGCAGCTCTTCTACTTATTTGGAAATCTTGGACAAGTTACTTTCCTTGTGTTTTCAGTTCTTTCAGGTATAAAATGTGGCTTATATAGCGTCTATCTCATAATGTGTTTATTAGAATTAACCAAGTTAACACATGTAAAGTATTTAGAACAATTCCTGGTACATACTAAGTGTTCAATATATGTTAGCTGTCATCATTATCATTGTAGTGATTCCCATTCCATCTTCATTTTTGCATTACTGCCTCCTTTTTTTAATCATTCAAGTCACAACTCAGTCGTCAAATCATAGATAGGTGTTTCTCAATCAACCCAACTAAAGCAAACCCGGTCATTTTCTATGTATTCCTGTTTTTTGTTTTAGTAGTTTATGTACCTGAAATTATATGATTATATGTTTATTGCTTATATCCCTCTACTCTTTTTTTTTTGGTCTTTTTTTTGATAGCTTAAAGGTTGTTTAGTCTGATATTAAGATCACGACTCCTGCTTTCTTTTGTGTTCCATTGACCTGAAAATTTGTTTTCCATACTCTAACTTTGAATCTGTGAGTGTTCTTTCTGGTGAGATGTGTTTCCTGGAGGCAGCATATTGTTGGGTCATTTTTTAAAAATCTAGTTTGCCACTCTATGTCTTTTTAGTTGTGCATTTAGTTCATTGACATTCAGGCTGATAATTGAGATGTGAGAGTTTATCCCTGTCATGAAGCTCTTACAGAGTTTTGTTCATTTGTTAATTTTCTTTTGATATTTGGGTCCATATATGTGTGTGTTTTCAATTTTGCAGTCACAATACATGCTATGTTGGTTCTCTGTTTTCCTGCATTCATGGGAAGAGTGTGGTCATTCTTTTTTTTTTTTTCTTTCTTCTCTGATTAATATCTTCTTAAATGTATCTTGTAGAGCTGGTCTGTAGGCAGTATCATCTCTTAGAGATTGGATATCTGGGAAAGATTTTGATCCATCACCGATGAAACTTAGCTGGGTAGAAAATTCTTGATTGGAATTGTTTATGTTTGAAAACTTTGAGGATTGAATTCCAGTCTCTTCTAGCTGGTAGTGTTTCTGTAGATAAATTTGCTCCTATTCTAATTGGTCTTTCTTCATAGGTAGTCTGACCTTTCTCTCTCATTGCCTTTAGGATTTTTTCTTCTATATCTACTTTGTGTAAGCAATTACTATGTGTCTAGGAGTTGGCCTTCTCATTTGATGCCTTGCATGGGTTCTCTGAATCTCTTGTGTTTGGATGGTCATGTCTCTGATGAGATGTGGGAAGTTTGCTTGAATGACTTCATGAAATGCTTGTTCCAGGGTGCTCTTATTCTCCTTTTTGCTTCAGGAATACCAATCAGGTGTAAGTTTGATCTTTTAATATAATCGTACATCTCTTGAAGTCTTTGTTCTATCTTTTAAAGTTTCCTTTCTATGTTTTTAACAGATTGGGTTAGTTCCATATTTTGGTCTTCAATTTCTGAGATTCTTTCTTCTGCCTGCTTAATTCTGCTTTCCATGCTTGTCAGTTTATTATTGATTTCATTGACTATATTCTTTGTAGCTTACATCTCTGTAATTAATTCATGTTTTTGTCTTGCCTTTCTTGGTTCTTATTCATTTTTTCCAACCATTCCTTGATCTCTGCATTTGTGGTCTGAAACCAGTCCATCTGGGCTCTCTTCTTTGTTGTTTGAATTCTGAAGTCTGTATTCTCATGCACTCTCCTTTCTGGATTTTGTGGGGTGCCTGTGGTTGTTGTTTTTTGTTTTTTTGTTTTTGCTGATTTCTCTTCATTTGTGATGGATTTTTCTTTTCTCTCTACTTCCGTTGCTCAGTGAGAGAGGGGGTAGTTTTCACTTCTTTTTACTCAACCCCCTATTCTCCCTTTGGTAAAGTCTCTGGATTTGTTCCATTTTGAAGCTGGGTTGGAGGTGGGGAGCTGTGTTGCCCTTTTGCAGCTTTAAGATTGAATGAGGTGTGTTGTAGGGTGCTAAGATTTAAAAATTGCCTGCAGATCACAATATTTGCTGATTAGAGTATGGCTCCCAGGGACCCACTTCGCACAGTATGTCCATGTAGTGAGAATGTATGTGTCTCCCCTGGGTACAAAATAACATAAGGAAAAGAAAAGGAGCTAAGAAAGAGAGAAGGGAGAAGAAAAGACAATGAAGAGAACAAAGAAGAGAAGGAAAAACAAACAAGCCAACAAATAGACAAACTAAAGCTGACACTATGAGGACATTTTCACACTCGTATATGCCCTTGTGTGAAAAAAGGCAAAGACAAAGGAATAAAACAAAATGAAATACACACACCCCTTGCAAGCTATATAGAGAGACCAGGGGAAAACAACGACAACAAAAAAACCTTAAAAACTTCGAGTTTCTTGTTGACGTGACCCAAGTACCACTGCTCTTGGCTCGTGGCAGAGGGGAAGGCCTCCAACCTCTAGATCTGTTCCCTGCTCACCGTGTGGTTTGGGAGAGACTACAAACTGCCTTCAACAGATATGTTTGTGTTCAGCCCTCTCTGATCAGGATGCTCCCCACCTGAATCACACGTCTTGTGAATCACTGAGAAAAGGGAGCTGGGCCACTTTAAAATTCACCCCCACTCATCTGCTGCAGACTGGATGCTTCATCTCCAGTTGCAGCTATAGACCACAAATGTTTCAGTGAGGGGGATGGGGCACCTGAGTGTCCTCATCAGGGTCTGTCCCTCTGGGCTTACTGCACCCAGGGTGTCCTCTCTGGGTTGGCATTGGTCAGCTTCAGAGAGGTGCTGAATTCACCCTTTAGCCTCAGGGAGTAGCCATGCTGTTCACATGGGCAGACCGGAGCCTGTGTCTGCCCTGTTACCAGGACTAAGACTGTAGGGATGTCTCTGTGTCTTGTCCTCTGCTAGGACTTGGCAACTAGTTCCTCTGGTGTATTTTCTCCACTGCCAATATTCAATCTGGTGCTGAAGTCTGTGGGAGGCACTGGCAGTGGGTGGCACTTTCTTCTGGGTAGGGTCGCAGAGATGGCGCCTGCCTCTGGGCTGTGGAATGTGTTGAGTCTTGAGTAGCTACATAGGGTAGCCACCTCAGCAGGAGAGCTCAAACCACTTGTTCCTGTGTCCCCACTCAGTCAGACACTCTTACAGCTACTTACTGACATGCATACATATTTGTCCCTGTGCCCACTCATTTATGCAGAGATGCACGCTTCCTGACTGACTCAATTGCCATCTTGGAAGTGTCCCCCCTTTTTCTGTCTTTAGTCATGGCCAGTAAACTGATCAAAGATATTGGCAATTGGCCACTAGAATGTAAGGCCCATGAAGGTAGGAATCATGTTTATCCTGTATGCCCAGTGCTTAGCATAGAGTTTTGAGTACCTTAAGGGGTCAATAAATATTTGTTGAATATTAAGATTAACCAGATTTTTTACAGGTGATCATAATTGTCTAAAAATTGTACAATGAAATGTTTTCTTTATAAGAATCACTTAGAAATCATGAAATTCTATTTTATCTGTGATTCTTCTATGATTTCTTAAATTAGAACAAGGTGTTTAAATTAAACACTCATTTTATCAATGTAAAAGTGCCCCCCGTAAAGATATATTGTTGGCATCTTGATATTATTGATGGAACGTCACGGATTAGAAAACTTTGTATTAGTCGGAATATTGTAACTGATCTATGGAAAAAAATCATTAAGTGCAAAGAGATATGGTCCATCCTTGTTAATCTAAGTGTGGTTCACTGACAGCGTATTTGGGAGCTTGTTCAAAATGTAGGTTCTCATAATTTATCTTGGACATACTGAATTAGAATCCCATGTTATCTGTATGTACAATAAAGTTAGAGAATCAATGGTGTAGATTATAGGATTATTGAATTATGAAGTTAAAATGCAGTTTTCCTGGATTTTCCTTTGTTTACCTAATGACAGTTTCTAACTTGTGTTTTCAAAGGAGTAATCACACTCTCTTTGGTGTTCTAAATTATACTAAGACTCCTGGAGGGAGTAGAAGACTTCGTTCTAATATATTGGAACCTCTAGTTGATATTGAAACCATTAACATGAGATTAGATTGTGTTCAAGAACTACTTCAAGATGAGGAACTTTTTTTTGGACTTCAGTCAGGTAACTTAGTATCACTTTATTTTATAAATACAAAATATTTTTTAAAAATACACTTAGTCTAGTTATTGTCTCATGTTTCTGAAAAGCAGATAGTGAAGGTGTAAATTCTTTGTATTCTTGTATGGAAGCTATTTTCCTGAAACTTTCTCATGAATCCTGTAGTAAATCATTTCAGAGGTATATTTTACATTTTGCTTTCTTGGATGGTTTTCTTTTCCATTTTTTCTGTGGTTTTTTTTTTTCTTTCATAGACATCTTGTAATTCTTTTCTGCCATGGTAATCCTGAAAGAAGGGAAGATTTCTCCAGACTATGTAATTATTAATAGCTGGAATATATTCATTTCCAGGGCTGTTATAAAAAACACCACCTACTCCATGGTTTAAAACAATAGAAAATGTTTGTCTCACAGTACTGGAAGCTAGAAGCTGAAATGGAGGTGTTGATAGGGCCTTGTTCCTTCTGAAACGAACAAAGGAGACTCTTACTTTGCTTCTTCCTAGCTTCTAAGGGTGGCTGTCCATGGTGTCCTTGGCTTGCAGTTCCATCACCCTGGTCTCTGCTTCTTTTGTCATATGGTATTCTCTGTGTGTCTTCACGTTGTCTTCTTATGCAGACAGCAGTCATCTGGATTAAGACCTACCCTAATGAGCTTTTTTTTTTTTTCCTTTTTAGAGAAACAGGGCCTTGTTCTGTCACCCAAGCTGTGTTGCAGTGGCATGATGATACTCATTGCAACCTCCAACTCCTGGGCTAAAATGAGCCTCTTGCCTCAGCCTCTTGAGTAGATAGGCCTACCAATGCATGCTACCACACCTAGCTAATTTTTATATTTTTTGTAAAGATAGCGGCTTGCTATGTTTCCCAGGCTGATCTCGAACTCCTGGCCTCAAGTGATTCTCCTGCCTTGGCCTGCCAAAGTAGAATTACAGGCATGAGCCACCACGTCCAGCCTTGAAGCACATTCTTAGAAAATCACTTACACTAGCTGGGTGGCTAGTCGGTGGCTCAGCCTGTAATCCCTTGCCTTTGGGAGGCCGAGGTGAGTGGATTGCCTGAGCCCACGGGTTCGAGACTCGCCTGGGCAGCGAGACCTCATCTCTACAATAAATCAAAAAATCAGCCGGGCGTGGTAGCGCATGCCTGGAATTCCGGCTACTTGGAAGGCTGAGGCGGAAGGATGGCCGGAGCCCAGCAGGTCGAGGCTGCGGTGGCTGGGAGCGGCCACTGCACTCCAGTCTGGGCGACAGAGTGAGACTCCAACTCAAAAAAAAAAGAAAAAAAAAAGAAACTCACTTACACCTGAGTTCTCATCTCAGGGTCTGTTGCTGGAGAATCCAGCCTAACACAGTCAATAACAGGTGTATTATTAAATTTAATAGACACATATTGATTCTTCCTTTATTTGAATAAGAAGAATAGCTACAACTTATTTGATATTGGTGAATATCTCTTCTGATTGAATTGCTGCCATTTTGGGCTTCTGTGATTACATAATCTTTTGATCTTCTTCCTACTTTATAGTTTTTTTCTGAGTCTCCTTTATAGGCTTCTTTTCCTTTGCTCATCACCTAAATGCTGCGGCTCCTCAAAAGTATGTTCTGTTGTTGTGTTTTTAGTCTGCCTATACTTATTATGTGACTTACTCACTTTCCTGGTTTTATAATTATACTTCACATTTATATGACTTCTAAATTGACATCTCATGTACAGAGATATCTTGTCAGACCTTCAGACCCAAGTATCTTATTGCCAACTGGGTGTTTGCTGTAGTCTGAATGTTTATATTCCCCCACAATTCATATGTTAAAATCTTTACCACCAAAGTGATACTATGAGGCCTTTAGGAGGTAATTAAGTCAGGGGAGGAGAACCCTCATAAATAGGATGAGTGCCCTTATAAAAGAGGCCAAGAGAAAACCCCTCCCCTTCTACCATGCGAAAATGCAGCAAGAAAGTGGGTCACGCCAGACACTGAATCTGCCCAGCATCTTGATCTTGGAACTTCCCAGCCTCCAGAAATTTGACAGATGCATTTCTCTTGTTTATAAGTCACCAAGTCTATGATATATTTTATATTATCCTAAACAGAATAAGGCAGCATTTATTAGGTGTTTCTTGGTCACCTGAAAATTTTTTTTATTATTATTTTGAGCCAGAGTCTCACTCCATAGCCCAGGGAGGAGTGCAGTGGCATGCTCATGGCTTGCCACCCACCTCAGCCTCCAGAATAGCTGGGTCTACTACTCTGGTGTGCACCACCATGCCTGGATAATTTTTAAAAAATTTTTGTAGAGACAAGGTCTTGCTATGTTGCCCAGGCTGGTCTTGAATCCTTGACTTCAGGCGATCTTTCTGCCTCGGGCTCTCAAAATGCTGGGATTGCAGGTGTGAGCCACTGCACATGGCCAAGTCACCTGAAATTTAATGTGTTTAAACTGTGTCATCTTCCCTTCTAAATTAGTTCTTTGTGATTTCAGTGAATAGCTCCACATTCAGCCTCTTTACGCAAGCTGGATACCTGAAAGTCATTTTTGACTATTGTTTTTTCTGTACTTAATCCTCAAATTCTGCAAAGTCTCCTTCCTGTTTACCTCTTGGATATATCTGCTTCTCGTGTTCCCATTGCTGCCACTCCTGACCAGGATCCATTAATTCTCTTATCTGATTTCTTGTGACAGCCTCCTATTTGATCTCCCTCTTATAGTCTTGCTGTTTCTAACCTCTCTACACCATTGCCTGAGTGACCTTTTGGAAACTTAAGTCTGAACTTATCCTTTTGTATTCATTTCTTCTTCTTCTTCTTTTTTTGCGTCAGAGACTTACTCTGTCACCCAGGCTAGAGTACAGTGGCTACCACAGCTTTGACCTGCTGGGCTCAGGAAATCCTCCCACCTCAGCCTTCCAAGTAGCTGGGACTACAAGCGAGTACTACAATGCCCAGCTAATTTTTTGATTTATTGTAGAGATGAGGTCTCACCAAATTTCCCAGACTAGTCTAGAACTCCTGGGCTCAGGCAGTCCTCTCACCTCTTCCTCCCAGAGTACTAGGATTACAGGCTGAGGTACCACGCCCAACCTGTATTCATTCTTATTGTTGATGTAGCAAATCATCACAAATTTAGTGACTTTAAACAGCATGAATTTATTATCTTACAGTGCTGGAGGTCTGAAATGAGTTTCATTGAACTAAAGTCAATGTGTCAGCATGTTCACTTTTTTTTTTTTTTTTTTGAGACTCTAGGGCAAAATCAGTTTCTCTTTCTGGTTTCTGGAGGCCACCTACATTCCTCGGCTTGTGGTCCTTCCTTCATCTTTAAGCCCGCAGTAGAGCATCTTCATAACATCAGACCTCTGCTTTTCTGTGTATATCCTCTCTCCCTGATTCTTTACCTTCCTGCTACCGTCTGTAAGGACTTTTGTGATTACTTTGAGGCCAAGAGATAATCCAGGATATTATCTCCATCTCAAGACCCGTAACTTAATCTCATCTAGTAAGCCCCTTTTGTCAGTTAAGAGATTCTCAAATCCCAGAGATTAGGAAGTGGACGTCTTTGGGACTCACGTGCATAAGATCCTTCAATGTCTTCTCATTACTTCTAGGTTAGAATCCAAACTCTTCTATAAGGCTCTTTCTCTGTCATCTCCCACAGCATCTTTTGTCCCTCCTCACTTTCCATTCTGCTTGCCAGTATAGCTGAACTTCCTTAAGTTACTTGAGCATATTCACTCTCACTTTCTGACCTTGACACTCGGCAGTTTTGCCTGGCATATTTCCTCCTCTTTCTTGGCAGTCCCTCCGCCCATGTTGCCTAATTGCACCTCATCTTTTGCCATTCTCATGTAGACGTCACTTAGGTTGGGAGCCTCTCTGACCTCCCGAGTCTGCATTAGGGATCTTTTCTACATGTTTTTTATAAGGTCTTGTTGTAGCACTTATCTCACTGTATTATGAATGCATATCTTGTTGAATGTTTGTTGGAAAGCTAGGACGTAACAGGTATTCATATTTGTTAAGCTATTGACTCATTGTTGAAACTGTTGAAAATTGTATTATGTTAGTCCCAAGATCATAGTGTTTTGTATGATAAGATTTTGATTAAAAACTTGGATTTTTTTGAAACTTCAGTTTGTGTATATTTTAAGTTCTTTTCCTATATCTTTATAGTTTATAATTTATTTAAACATGCAGTAAAATAGGGAAGAAGCTCATAGGGCAGAATGGGAGGGTAATTTTGCAGTTCATGAAAATGTGAGAATCTGAACCTTTTTTTTAAAACCTGTAAGTATTCTATAGGTGTTAGGGATAAATAGATAAGGAAAATTATACTATATCTGTCCCCAAGGACCTCACATCCATGTTATGGCAAGAGAACTCTACATAAATAATTGTGATACAGTGTCATAAATGCAATAATACGTAAGTATTTTATGGGAACATAGGAGACAGAGCTGAGATAAACAGAGAATCCAGGTGAGATTCACAGGAATATTTTAGCTTTGTCTTAAGGAAATTAGTAGGATTTTGGCAACAAAATTCTAGCGGTGATATTTAAGGCAAAGGGACATGCCTGTGCAAGGTGTGTTGACCCATAGGAGTACCAAAGATGTTTGTTGGATGTAGTGACTGAGGTAATGATCTGGTACACATGTCATTGCCTGTGATCTTGACTAGGCATTACTTTCTAGGTCACACTTGTTTTTCTGGGAAGTTGGTGAAGATAGGCTTATCATAAACTTCTGCA
This sequence comes from Carlito syrichta, assembly GCF_000164805.1. Taxonomy (NCBI): domain Eukaryota; kingdom Metazoa; phylum Chordata; class Mammalia; order Primates; family Tarsiidae; genus Carlito; species Carlito syrichta. Next base: position 158,370 of record NW_007245750.1, read on the forward strand.
GTTGCACTTATGTTGATATAAAAAAGCTTGCTGTATTAAGGCTTGGCCAGTAGTTATTTATGACTTGAAGCCTGTGGAGTGGCAGAAAATGAGATTTGAAGCTAGGTTATGAAAGACCTTTCTATAATGCTAAGAAGTTTGAATTTTTTCCTTCAGGCAATATGCAGCTGTGATCCCAAACCAAGAAAATAAGATGATCAAATTCTTATTTTAGAAACTTTATTCTGGTTGTAATCATAGATTTGTAAAGGAAGAGATTTGAAAGACAACAATATGAGGGGGACCTAAAAAACATAGAATTTATTTATTAAAAATTGTATATTCTTATGTTTAAATTTCAGTCACCTTCAAAGTACTCTTTGATGTAATGCACCTATTAAGACACCTTTTCCACTGCTCAGAACAGCTTCTGAACTTGTCCATTTTGATGCCTTTTAGTACTTCTGCCATTTTTTCTTTCATTTCTTCCACATTGGCAAAATGTGTCCCTTTGAGGACTTTTTTCATCTGGGGAATCAAAAAAGTCACTCGGGGTGAGTTTGGGTGAATAGGGAGGCCGAGGCATGGGAGTCGTGTGACTTTTGGCCAAAAACTGCTGAATGCTCAGTGCAGTGTGGGCAGATGCGTTGTCATTGAGGAAGAACCAGTTACCTGTTTGCCATAACTCAGGATGTTTCTCCTGCAAATTGTGATGCAACCTTCTCAAAAACATCCAGATAAAAACTGATGGGTTCCTAGAATACTTATCTAGTGGGGGAATCCTGTACTACAAGGGGCCTGCCCTAGAAAAGATAATTCCAGTATTTTGGGGATCCGGTATAATTGAGGGCCTTATGAGATTTTAGCTAGCAGAATCACATGTAAAATGTCATTATAGTATTGTGTCATATTGTACATAACAAAGATCATAACAGCAGTATATTCTGCCTACTTTAATTTTTACCACAATTTTAATACAATTATTTACTGTAGAAGCAGCAAATTTGAAAGGGGCACAGTTCCAGAGTTGACAAACTAAAAACTCTCAAAAGATACCTGGCAGTTTGAACAGAAAACAAGTGACATAAAAGTTTAATTTTATTATTATTATTTTTTGAATTGAAATCTCACTGTGTTTCCCAGGCTGGAGTGCAGTGGCACACTCACAGCCACCACAGCCTTGACCTGCTGGGCTCAGGCGATCCTTCTGCCTCAGCCTTCTAAGTAGCTGAAACTACAGGCACACACCACCATGCACAGCTAATTTTTTTTGGTTTTTTTGTTTGTAGAGATGAAGTCTCACCAAGTTGCCGAGGCTGGTCTTGAACCCATGGGCTCAGGCAATCCTCTCACCTCGGACTCCCAAAGTGCTGGGCTTATAGGCATGAGCCACTGTGCCTAGTCTTATTTTTATTTTATTTTTTTAGCTTGGAACCACTTTGTGAAAATATAAATAAGTCTACACAAAATCTATCAAAGTCATACATTACAGTGATGATAATAGCCATGAGTTGTTAAGAAATGGTTACTGTAGTGTACTGTATTTTAAGTATGGGGTAATGAACACATGTTTAAAAGATCTCTATGTTAATTGGTTAGGATTTTTTTTAACATGGGTGTAATTAAAAGGTAGATTACAATCATCTATACATTTACTTTTATAGAACATGTTAAGCAAGAAAATAAGTTGAGAAGACTAAAATAACAATCTTCAAGCCCAGGTATTTGTAAGATACTTTATACATTGTCTTAGTGTGTTTGTGCTGCTAGAACAGAATACCTGAGACGGGCAATTTATAAAGAATAGGATGAAATGAATGTAGCACCTTGCGGTACTGGAGGCCAGGAAGTCCAAGGTTGAGGGACCTGTGTCTAGTTAGGGGCTTCCTGAGGCAGCGTCTGAGAGAGGAAGGCAGAAGGGCAAGAGAGCATGCAGCAAGAGAGGGGAAAGGGGTGAGCTCCACCTTTTATCGGGAACTCACTCCCATGATAACTAACCCACTCCTGCCATATGACCTTAATCCATGCATGAGGGCTCTCAAGTGTCCGACACATGAACTTGGGGGACACAGTCAGCCATAACGTTTTGCCCTACCGCTTGCTCCTCAAATTCATGTCCTTCTCATGTGCAAAATACATTCATTTCATCCCAGTAGCCCAAAGTCATTTCAGTACCAACTCAAAAGTCTAAAGTTCAGAGTCTCATCTGAACCAGACATAGGTGAGACTCAAGGCATAGTTTATCCTGAAGCAATTTCCTCTCTGGCTGTGAGCCTATGCAGTTGAATATTATCTTCCAAAAATTTGGACCAGGCATAGAATAAACATTCCAATTCCAAGAGGGAGAAATAAGCAACAAAAAAGTAGTAAGCCCCAAGCATGCCTACAACCTGACAAGGAGAATAACATTAAGTCTTAAACCTGAAGAGTAATCTCCTTTAACTCCGGATCTCAAACAATGGGTACACTGGGGTAGGAGTTGGGCCCCAAAGTCTCAGGCAGCCCAACCCCTATGGCTTTTCTGGGCTTAGTCCATTCAGCTCTTATGGGTTGGAGTCTCATGCCTGCAGCTTTCTCAGACTGGAGTTGAGTGCTGGTGGCCCTACAGTTCTGTGCTCTCGGGGGACTACCCCATTTCCCTGACTCCACTAGGCATTGCCTTAGTGTGGGCTCTCTGTGGTGACTGGACCTCTTTGGCAAGTCTCCATTTGGGCCAAACTGCCCTTGACATCCTTTGAAATCTAGGCAAAGCCACCATGGCTTTATAGGTCTTGCATTCTGCATTCCTACAGAAGTAGTATCATGTGGATGCTGCCAAGGCTTATGACTTATTCTTTCTGGAGCAGTGGGCTGAGCTGCACCTGGATCCCCCTGAGCTACAGTTGGGGTGGCTGAGAGGTATTGTGCCAGAATTTGGGGTGTAGTGTCTTGAGGCGGTGGGGGGTACCAAATGTTGAGGACCTATGGGTACTACTCTGGCAACCTTGCCCTCAAGGTTCTAGCTTGCCTTGGAGATTTCTGAAATGCCCTTGGAGTCATTCTCCCATGTCTTGATGAACAGAATCTGACTTCTTTCTGTTTGTATTAATCTCTTTAGTAAATTGTTGCTTGGCCCATACCCCTAGTATTCATTCCCAAACATACCTTTTTATTCTTTACATGACCAGGATAAGAATTTCCAAATTTTTTCATTCTGATTCCCTCTTAATTATAAATTTTATTTTTAAATTGTTTATCTCGTCTCTCATTTTGTGTAAGTAGCCAAAGGAAACCATGCAACATGAATGCTTTGCTGCTTAGGTATTTCTTCTGCTAGATATTCTAGTTCATCACTCAAGTTCTGTCTCCACAAAATCCTGGGACATGGACACAATTCCACCAAGTTTTTTGCAACTGTATAACAAGAAAGGCCTTTACTCTAGTTTCTGGTATTCTGTACCTCAGTTCTACGTGAAACCTTATTGGAGTGTCATTTACCCTCTGTATTTCTACCAGCATTCGGATCACTGCTACTTAAGTAATCTCTACATAGTCCCAGACTTTTCCCACATTTTTCACTTTTTCTGGACCCTCGTTAGAATTGTCTTGAATGCTCTGTGCATGGCTATCTAGGCTTTTTCTAGTCTCCTCCTCCAAATTCTTCCAGCTTCTATGTATTGCCTGGTTTCGAAGTCACTTCCACATTTTCAGGTATTCATTATAGCATCAACTCCAGTCTTAGTACCAATTTTCTGTCTTTGTTTTGTGCTGCTATAACAGAACAACTGAGAGTGAGTAGTTTGTAAATAATGGCTATTTATTTTTACAGTTGTGGAGGCTGAGAAATCCAAAGTTGAGGGGCTCACATTTGCTAAGAGCCTTCTTGCTGAGTCATAACACAGTGTTAAGGGGAAGAGAGCATATATGCACATGAAAGAGGCAAGGAGCTTCTTATCAGAGACCCACTTCCATGACAACAGCATTAATTCGCTCATGAGAACATTGCCTTCATTACCTAATCATCTCCCCTGACTTCTCAACATTGTTGCATTGGGATCAAGTTTGCAGTGAATTTGAACTTTGGGGGACACATTCAATCCTTAACCTTCTCAAAAGTTACCTAACTTCTCTGAACTCTGCATGTTCTTATCTCATTTAATTCTCAAAACAAACCCTAGGAGGTAGATATTGTCGGCATCTAAGAGATAAGAACATGCAGAGTTCAGATAAGTTAGGTAACTTTTGAGAAGGTTATGTGGCTAGTGGTTGAACTATGCTTTTAGACTAAGCATCTTTTTAGTACTAGGAAGAAAGGTAAATATCATAAAGATGAGAAGAAAATTGTAATAGACAACATCCAAAAGTCAGAAAGTAAAGTGTCAAGAGGGAGGGAAGTGTCTTAGTTCCTTTAGTGTTGCAGTGGCAGAATACCTGAGGCTGGAAAATTCACAAAAAAAGAGATTTATCGGGTTCGCAGTTCTGGTGGCTGGCAAGTCCAAGAGATGGCCTCAGCCTCTGCTCAGCTTCTGGCGAGGGCTTTCGTGTGGCGTCGTCACGTGGCAGAAGGTCAGCAGGGAAGTGGTCATGTGCCACGGGGCAAGATTAGAGACATCCTCACTTTGTAACAGTTTGTTCTTGTGTGGAAACCGATCCCTCCCTGCCAGAGCAAATTATTTTGTGAGAGCAGTAACTCACTCATCACCATGAGAACAACACCAACCTGCCCATGGGAGTGGAGCTCCTGTGACCCATATACCACCCATCAGGTCCCACCTATTAAAGCTTCCACTGGGAATTAAGATTCCAGCATGAGTTTTGGTGGGGGCATGCAAATCATGGCAGAAGGGATGGTCAACAGTGTAACGTTTTGAGGTGATATTGTGAGTAATCAAAGTTAAGAAAAGGACATCATAATTTATTATTATCCTACTTTTATATGGAAAATAGATAAAGAAGACATAAAATATTTGCAGGTAGAACTGTTCTGCTTTATTGAGGATAATATTTTACATAGCACCATAGTTTAACTGTACCATAGTTCAAATGCTCACATTTGCTTGTTTTTTTTTTTTGTTTCAGTTTTATCACGGTTTCTTGATACAGAGCAACTTCTTTCTGTTTTAGTCCAAATTCCAAAGCAAGACACGGTATGTTTATGTGTTAGAACTTGTCTTAATATAATACAACAGCTGGAAAATGTGAAGGAAAGTACTTTATTATTGATATCCAGAGTATTTTTATGCATTTTATATGTTATAGTAAAATAAAAAGTTTCTTAGATAGTTGAGGAATTGGCCTATTTTCACTAATCAGACATTTACCTAAGGAGTTGTATGTAATTCCCAAAACACTTAGACTGTAATAACATTTGCCTAATAAGTAAAAATTATATTAAAGCTAAAGAGTATAGATTGTTCTTAAAGTGATTAAAGTTTAATTAGTCTCCAACCTTTAAGAATGAAACAACATCTTTTCTGTATAATTTTCAAATTATAGAGACAGTTTTCAAATTATAATAGACAGTTTCATTCTTCCATTGAAGGTGAATTGAAGAATATTTACTGTAATGAAATACAGATATATTTTAGCCCAGATACTTAAAGGAAAGAAGTCTTGCACATTAGTAAAAATTTGATTTAAAATGTGGTTACTTTTGCAAATTAATTGAAAACTAAGGTACATTTAGTAATTTTTTTTCTATACTGTAAAGAAAATACTCTTAAATATACCAAAAGCATCACTAGATGGAAAAGATTTAGCTGTTGGGGAGGCATTGAACTAGAAGTTTCTTTAAATAATTGAAGAACTATATACTACAATATATACAAAATTGGTGCTTACCTAAAATAAACTGATGTCTGGAACAAAGCAAGATGATCTCATAAAATAAGTTTGGAAGTATTTTCCCCTCTTTAGTTTTCTGGCAGAGTTCATATGGAACTGGTCTTATTGATTCCTTAGATATTTGGTAGAATTTACAAATGAAGCCATTAGAACCTGGGATTTTCTTGATAAGAAGGTCTTTTAACTATAAATTCAACTTAAATAGATATGGTGCTATTTAGGTTATCTGTTTCTTCTTAAATGAGCTTTGGTAGTTTGTGTTTTTCAAATAATTTTTTGTTCCACCCAACTTTTCAAATTTTGCATAAAGTGACTCACAGTGTCCTCCTTATTGTCCTTTTTATATCTATAAGATTTATGGTGATACATACTGTCTCATTCCTGATATTAATAACTTGAATATAATCTGTTTTCCTTAGTCTATTATCAATTTATTGGTATTCTCAAGAAAACAGCTTTTTATTTCGTTATTATCTTTTCTATTTTTTCCTCTGTTCTCTGTTTCTTTGATTTCTGGTCTTAGCAGTTTTATTTTCTTTCTTCTGCTTACTCTGTGGCTAGTTTTCTCTTCTTTTTTTGAGGTTGTAAAAGAGGAAGCTGAAGTCATTGATTTGAGACCTTTTATTCTTTTCTAATATAGGCATTTACTGCTATACATTTTCCTCTGTGTAATGCTTTGGCTGTATTTCACAATTTTTGTATGTTGTGATTTGGTTTTTATTTTAAAAGTTCAAAATACTTTCTAATTTTTAAAAAAGTTCTTATTTGATGTATGGGATATTTAAGAGGTGTAATATTTCATTTCCAATTTTGGGGGGCTTTCCAGATTTCTAACTCAATTCCCTATTGGTCAGAGAACAAACATTATATAATATAGATCCTTTAAAATTTATTGACACTTGTTTTTATGGCCAAGAATAGTTAATCTTGGTATATGTTCCATGTAAGCTTGAAAATAATATATATTTTGTTGTTGTTGTTGTTGTTGGCTAGAGTGTTCCATAAATGTGTTCAAGTTGATTGATAGTGGTCTTCAAGACTTCTATATCCTTATTGTTGTTTTCTTTTGGCTATTGGTTCTATCAATTATTGGGAAACAGTGTCAAAATCTTCAAATATAATTGTAGATTTTTCTATTTTTTTCTTGCAGTTTTATCAATTTTTATCAAATGCATTTTGAATCTTTGTACATTAACACTTAAGTTTGCTATGTTCTCTTTATGAATTGAATCTTTTATTATTATGAAATGATAATCTTTATCTCTAGTAATATTTTTGCTTTGAAGTCTACTGTATCTAATATTAATATTGACTTTCTAGCTTTCTTTTGATAAGTGTTATCATCGTATACCTTTACCATCCTTTTGCTTTTAACTTATCTTTGTCTTTATATTTAATATGGGTTTCTTGTAGGCAACATATATTTGGGTCCTAGCTTTTTGTGTACAATCTTGGTCTTAATTGAGGTGTTTCTTTCATTCACATTTAATGAGGTTATTGATATGTTTCCATTTAAATCTACCATCCTTTTATTTGTCTCATTTGCTCCCTTTTTGCTTTTTTGTCTTCTTTTGTGTTGAGTATTTTTTATGATTCCATTTCATTTCCTTTGGTGACTTATTAAAGTGAACTCATTGTTTTGTTATATTAGCAGTTGATTTAGAGTTATTCTTAGGTTTTCTTCTAAAATTTTTATGGTTTCGGGTCTGACATTTAAGTCTGTAATCCATCTTGAGTTAATTTTTATATATGGGGAGAGATAGGGATCAAGTTTCACTTTTTTGCATTTGTTGAATAGGGTGTCCTTTCCCCAGTTTATGTTTTTGTCTGCTTTGTCAAAGTTCAGTTGGTTTAAGTATTTGGGTTTATTTCTAGATTCTGTTCCATTAGTCCATGTATCTGCTCTTATACCAGTACCATGCTGTTTGGGTTACTGCAGTCTTGTAGTATATTCGAAGATAGGTCATGTGATGCCCCCAGCTTTGTTCTTTTTGGTTAGAATTGCTTTGACTATTCTGGCTCTTTTTTGTTCCCATATGAATTTTGGAATTGTTTTTTCTAATTTTGTAGAAAATAAATTGGTAGTTTGATAGGTTTTGCATTGAATCTGTAGGATACTTTGGGTAATATGGTCACTTTAAATAATGTTGATTTTTCCAATTCATGAGCATGGGATGTTCATCCATTTTTTGCATCCTCTGCAATTTCTTTCATCAGAGTTTCGTAGTTCTCCTTGTAAAGATCTTTTGCCTCCTTGGTTAATAATATACCTAGGTAGTTTAGCTTTTTGGCTGGTATTGTAAATGAAATTTAATTTAGTTCTTGATTTGATTCTCAACTTGGCCACTATTGGTGCATAGCAGTGCTACTGATTTGTCTGTGTTGATTTTATATCCCAAAACTTTACCGAATTCTTTTTTCAGGTCCAGTAGTCTTTTGGAGAAGTCCTTAAGGTTCTCTAGGTATAAGATTATATCACTGGCATACAGAGATAGTTTGATTTCTTCTTTTCCAATTTGGATACACTTTATTTCTTTTCCTTGCCTGATTGCTCTGGCTAGCACTTCCAGTACTATATTGAATTGGAGTGGTGTCAGTAGGCATCTTTTCCTTGTTCCAATTCTGAGGGGGAATGCTTTCAACTTTTCTCCGTTCAGGATGACTGTGGCTGTGGGTTTGTCATATATGACTTTTATTACTTTAAGGAATGTTCCCCCTATGCCATTTTGCTGAGAGTCTTTGTCATGAGGGGATGCTGGATTTTATAAGATACTTTTTCTGCATCTATTGAAATGATCATATGATTTTTGTTTTTAATTCTGCTTATGTAGTGGATCAGATTTATCGACTTGCATATGTTGAGCCACACTTGCGTCTCTGGGATAAAGCCCACTTAGTCATGGTGTATTATTTTGTTATGTGCCTTTGAATTCTGTTTCTAATATTTTGTTGAGGATTTCTGTGTCTATGTTCATAAGGAATATTGATCTATACTTTCCTTTTTTTGTTTTGTATTTTCCTGGCTTTGGTATCAGAGTGATATAGGCCTTACAGAATGAGTTAGGGAGGATTCCCTCCTCTTCGGTCTTATGGAATAGCATCAGTACAGTTATTACCAGTTCTTTCTTGAAGGTCTGGTAGAATTCACTTGTGAGTTCATCAGGTCCTGGAGTTTATTTGGTTGTTGTTGGGAGACTTTGAGTTCCTGTTTCCATCTAGATACTTGTTACTGGTCTGTTCAGGGTTTCTGTTTCTTCTTGATTCAAGATTGGGAAGTTGTATGATTCTAAGAATTTATCTCTTCCCTCTAGGTTGTCTAGTTTGTTTGTATAGAGGTGTTGTATAGAGGTGTTCATAATAATCGTGGATGATCTTTTAAATTTCTCATGTATCAGTTGTAATGTCTACTTTTTCATCTCTGATTGAACTAATTTGAGTATTCTTTCTTCATTTCTTAATTAACCTAGCTAGTAATCTATCAATTTTGTTCATATATATATATATATATTTGTTTGTTTGCTTTTTTGCTTTGGAGTCTCACTTCATTGCCTATGCTGGAGTACACTGGCATGCTCACAGCCACCCCAGCATCAACCTGCTAGCTCAGGCGATCCTTCTGCCTCTAGTAGCCTTTACAGGTACATGCTACCATGCCTGGCTAATTTTTTGATTAATTGTAGAGATGGGGTCCCTCCAAGTTGCCCAGGCTGTTCTTGAACCGATGGCCTCAGGCAATCCCCTCACCTTGCCCTCCCAAAATGCTAGATTACAGACTTGAGCCACCATGCCTGCCTTGTTTATATTTTTAAAGAACCACCTTTTTGTTTCATTGATCCTTTGTATTTTTTTTATTTCAATTGCATTTAGTCTTGTTTTGATCTTTGTTATTTCTTTTTTTCTTTTCTTTTTCTTCTTTTTTTTTTGGCTAGCTTTCAGTTTGGTTTGTTCATGTTTCTCTAGTTCCTTGAGGTGTGATGTTAGGTTGTCAAAATGTTATATTTCAGTGTTATTAATATAGGCCTTAAGCACTAGAAATTTTCCTTTAAGCACAGGTTTGGCTGTGTCTTAGAGGTTTTGATAACTTATTTCAAGGAATTTTTAAATTTCCATCTTGATTTCATTGTTGACCCAAGGATTATTCAGGAGCAAATTGTTTAACTTCCATATCTTTGTTTGTTTCATGAGTTCTTGGAGTTAATTCCTAGTTTTAATTCCCTGTGGGCTGAGATGGTGCTTGATGTGAATTTTATTTTTTGGAATTTATTGAGACCTGATTTGTGGCCTATCGTAAGGTCTATAATGAAGAACGTTTCATGACTGATGAGAAAAATTTGTATTTTGTAGTTTTGGGATGGAATGTTCTGTAGATGTCTGTTAATTTCATTTCCTCTAGAGGCCCGTTTAACTCCAATGTTTCTTTGTTGACTTTCTGCCTTGATGATCTATTACTATCAGTGGAATGTTGAAGTTTCTCACTATTATTGTATTGCTGTCTATCTCTCTCTATTTTTTTTTTTTTTAGGTCTAGTAGAATTTATTTTATAAAGCTGGGGACTCTGGTTTTAGGCGCATATATATTTTAAATTGTTATGTCTTCTCATTGGATTGATCCCTTTATTATTATGTAATCGCTATCTTTGTTGTTTTTTTTTAACTGTTGTTAATTTAAAGTGTGTTTTATCTAACACGAGAATGGTGACCCAGCTTGTTTTTGGTTTCCATTTGCATGGAATATTTTTTCCCACACATTTACCTTCAGTCTGTAGGATTCTTTGTGGTTAAGTGGGTCTCTTGAGGGCAGCAGATATTTGGTGTGTTTGTGTGTGTGTGTGTGTGTGTGTGTGTGTGTGTGTGTGTATCCAACCTCCCAGTCTATATCTTTTAGAGGAGGCATTGAGACCATTTATGTTCATGGTTAATAATGGTATGTAAGGTACTATTCTAGTCAGCATACTGGTTGTTGTCTAGTTGCTTTGTTTATTTACTTTCTCCATTGTGTTTGTGTTCCATAAAGCCTGTGAACTTTATGATTTCCAGTGTTATTCTACTGGTGTATTTCCACCTTTTGTTTCAGTATTTAGGACTCCTTTGAATATTTCCTGTAGAGCTGGTCTAGTGGTAACAAATTCCCTCAGCATTTCTCCTTCATTTATGAAACTTAGTTTTGCAGGATACAAACTCCTTGGCTGACAGTTATTCTGCTTGAAGAGATTGAAGATGGGTCCCCAATCCCTTCTGGCTTGCAAGGTTTCTTTTGAGAAGTTTCTGTTCATCTGATAGGTTTACCTTTATAAGTTATTTGGTGCTTTTGTCTCATTGCTCTTAAATTTTCTTCCATCACATTAACTTTGCATAGCCTGATGATTATATGTCTTGGAGATGACTTTTTTGCAAATAATCTTCTGGGGGCTCTTGGGGCTTCATGTATTTGGATGTTTAGATCTCTGGCAAGGCCAGAGAAGTTTTTCTGCTTTGTTCTCTCAAATAGGCTTTCCTAACCTGTTGCTTTCTCTTCTTCCTCAGGAATACCTATGATTCTTAGCTTTGGATGTTTTTCACAGCCCCACGTTTCTTGGAGACCCTGGTCCATTCTCTTGATTCTTTTTTCTTTATTGTTGTCTGATTATGTTAATTCAAAAGCTTTGTCTTCAAGTTCTGAGACCTTTTCTTCTGCATATTCTAGTATACTGTTAAAACTTTGCACTGCGTTTTTTTACTTATCTAAATGCTGCTTTCCATTAGGGTATGGGGGTGAGGTTGGATGGATGGATGTGGAGGGGTGCAGCACGTCTGGAGCTGGTGTGCCAGAGGTGTGCGCTGGCAACCAAAAATCCAAGTCATGCAAAAATTTGCAACACACAAAGAGGTGAAAGGAGAAAAGATTTATTTAAGAAAGAAATCACTTTCCACAGGCAGAAAGAGAACCTACACTCTGGATGAGTGTGGCATCATAGCCCCCCAGGCCCCAGGTTAAATCCTGTCCCCTGAGATGTTGCAGTCAGGTAGACATGACTGCCAGGACTTCCTTGTTGACCACCTGGTCCAGGCAGTTTCCTGTAAAAGGATGGGGTCCCACAAGGTCTCGTTATGTTGCCCAGACTGGTCTTGAGCTCCTGGCCACAAGTGATTCTCCTGCCTCAGCCTCTTCAAGTGCTGGGATTACAGGAATGAGCCACTGTGCCCTGCCATTAGTATGTTTTGATGAATGGAAGTTCTTAATCTGAGTGATTTCAGTTTATCGATTTTTTTTTCCTTTATGGTTACTGTTGGCTATGTTCTGCTTAAGAGATTTTTTTACCTTCTTTAGTGTCTCGATTGTACCCATGGAATTTTAACGTATGGAGGTGAGTGATTGACAATACAGAGAAACTAATTCCATTGAAAGACGAGTGTATGTATAGCTCCCAAGAGGAAGGCATGCCAGGCAGGGCTACCTGGGGAAGTAGCAGGGTTAGTCAGGAGGCAGAAGGAACAAAGGTAAAGCGTGGGCAAAACCTTTATTACTATAGTGCCAGGAAGTAGCTAGATAAGGATGCCCCCTCTTGGACAGGAAGTGAAACATAGATGTTGGCGTTTGTGATTGGAGGATTTGTGATAGGGTTTTCACATGCCTACAAAAGCCAGACTGCAAAGAAGATGTAAACAACTCCAACTGTTGCTTTGACTGTGTGATTAATGGAGGCCAAATCATCGATTACCAAAATCTAAAAGTTAATTAGGTCACACAAGGCCATGAAGATATTTTTCTTGGTTATATTTCAGATGTTTTATTATATTACATTTTATATTTACAGCTATGATTCTCCTAGAATTTACTTTTGTGTGTGGGTAATGAAAGGGCCATATTTCTTTTTTCCCACCTGGATTCATAAGGGTTCTGGTATTATTCATTGAAAAGACTGTCCTTTTCCCACTGCTCTGCAGTCAGCCTTTGTCATAAATCAAGTGCCATATATGCTTGAATCTGTTTCTAGATGTTTTATTCTGTCCAACTGGTCTCTCTGACTGTCCTTATGCCAATGCCATAGTCATTTGAGTACTGTAATTTTATTATCAGTTGACATTCAGTATCAGTATTTCTTCCACTTTGATCTTCTTCAAGGGTGTTAGTTATTTTTGGCTCTCCTTTTGTGCTAGTGATAATGGTTGACTTCTGTTTGGTGAGTTTTATTTCTTTTTTTTTGAGTTGGAGTCTCACTCTGTCACCCAGACTGGAGTGCAGTGGCCGCTCCCGGCCACCGCAGCCTTGACCTGCTGGGCTCCGGCGATCCTTCCGCCTCAGCCTTCCAAGTAGCTGGAATTACAGGCGCACGCTACCACGCCCGGCTGATTTTTTGATTTATTGTAGAGATGAAGGCTCGCTGCCCAGGCGGGTCTCGAACCCGCGGACTCAGGCAATCCACTCACCTCAGCCTCCCAAAGGCACGGGATTACAGTCTGAGCCACCAAGCCCGGCTGAGTTTTATTTCTTTTTAATCTTCCAGTTAGTCTCAGAGATTTATTGTAAGAGAGCATGAGATAACTCTTTTTGGGCTAACAACATTTATTATGGTATTACTTCTAAATTGACCTGCATAGTCACTGAACAGTCCAAATGTTGTACAGTGGGGATACGGGTCAAGGTACCTCAGAAGGAAACAGCCTCATATCAAGTATATTATGTCATAATTTTAATATCCTAAAACTTTACTCCTGTCAGATTGATAAATTAACCCATTCACAAGGACATTTCTCATTTCCGCAGGTTCAGTACCACTGCTCAACTCTACACAGATCATGATCTAATTGATATGAAGTCAATTTATATAATTTATAATATCAGTATTGCTTTATTTTGAAAAACTACACTTTATTAGGATTACTGGATAATGATAAATTGAAAAACTACAATTTATTAGCTTACTTGCACAAGCAGAGATTGATGAGGGATCATGTTTTTCTGTAACTATGAGGTTTGGATTCAGTCTTTCAAGATATCATCTATCCACAAATACCCTTCATGTCTTTTCAGTTAATCTTAGTCTCTTGGTGCTACTCAGGATTGAACTTTATCTCCCTTTTCTATTATGGTTTCAAATGGAACCAAAGGAATGAAATAGAAATGAAAGTTGGGTACAATGAGGTGAACTCCTCATTTCAGACTTTTGGGACACTGGTGTGCTAGGTTTATTATGGTTGGCCAGTAATTTCTTTTTTTTCTTTTCTTCTCAAAGCAGGGTCTCACTCTGCTAGCTAGCCATGCTGGAGTGTAGTGGCACAATCATTGCTCTTTGTAGCCTTAAGTTCCTGGACTCGAGCAATCATCCTGCCTCAGACTTCCATATAGCTAAGACTACAGCCATGCACCACCATGACCGGCTAATTGAAAACAATTAAAAAAATGTTTTTGTAGAGACCAGGTCTTGCAATGTTGCCCAGGCTTAACTTGAACACCTGTCCTCAAGCAAACCTTCCCACTTTGGCCTCCCACAGTGCTGGGATTACAAGCATGAGCCACCACATCAGCCAATTTCTAACTATTCGATAGGCTGGCATCCTGGCTAGGCTGATATATAAAAATATATGGAATATGCCAAGGGTAAAATGTAGAAAGGAAAACACATTCTTATAGCAAATATTTATGGTATCCACCCACATTTGTATTTTTATCTTAACAGGTCAATGCAGCTGAATCAAAGATAACAAATTTGATATACTTAAAGCATACATTGGAACTTGTGGATCCTTTAAAGGTAATCTTGATCTATCTGTATACATACAAAACATGTTCAACATCATTTTTAAACATCATTTCTTTGTTTAGAGAAAAATTCAAACTTAGAGAAAGTTGCAGGAATAGCATAATGAATTCTTCATACTTTATTCATTTTACGCATACAGCACACACAGGCACATTTGAGAATAAGTTATAATACCTGAATAGTAAAGTATATATCTCCTAAGAACAAGGATGGTCTCTCATATAGCCACAATAGTATTATAAAATTCAGAATATTTAATAATGATATAATACTAATATATAATATATATCCCATACTCAAATTTTTCCAGGTGTCCTAATAATGCTTTTTATAGCATTTTTTCTGATACAGGGTCCATCTCAGGATTATACATTATATTTAGTGTCATTTTTCAAAAACTCCCTTAAAATGAAAATGTTTCTCAACCTTTGGTTAATGATATTGACATTTGGAAGCATAGGGTCAGTTGTTTTATAGAATGGTCCTCAATTTATATGATTGTTTCCTCATGATTAAATTCATCTATGTATATTTGGTAGTAATACTCTGAACAATGTATCTTTCTCAGCTCAGCACATCACATCAGGAGGCAGTGTCATTTTCCCATCCTTGGTGATTTTAACTTTGATCAATTTTTTCACTGTAAGGTTACTATATTTTCTTTTGTAATTAATAAGTAAGTAATCCCTGGAGAAATACTTTTAGAATGTGTAAATAATTTACTATTCATCAAACTTTCACCCGTTGATTTTAGAATCAATTGATGACTCTTACCTGAAAGTATTGTTACTCTAATGACTACAAAATGATGATCCTTTCATTAATGTTTAAATATTACACTGTGTAAAACTTTTTTTTTTTTGAGTTGGAGTCTCACTTTGTTGCCCAGGCTTTAGTGCAATGTCATGCTCACAGCTATTCCAGCGTTGACATCCTGGGCTCCGGCGTTCCTTCTGCCTCAGCCTTCCAAGTAGCAGGAACTACAGGCACATGCTACCACACCCAACTAATTTTTTTTTAATTGTAGTGACAAAGTCTCACCATGTTGCCCAGGCTGGTCTTGAACCTGCAGGCTCAGGCAGTCCTCTCACTTCAGCCTCCTAAAGTGCTGGTATTGCAGGCTTAAGCCACTGCACCTGGCTTAAAACTTTTTAATAAAGTAACAAAAGGAGCTGGTTTTCAGAAAGAAAAAACAATCTGGAAGAATTTTGTTATAGAGATTGTTCTTTTATTATCATGTTTTTAAAAATATGTGTATATTTTTAATAGTGATGAAGTCTTGCTTTGTTACCCAGGCTGATCTTGAACTTTTGGACTGAAGCAAACCTCCCACCTCAGATTCCCATAGTGTTGGTATTACAGACATGAGCCATAACGCTCAGCCTGGTTATTCTAATAAATATGTATAATTAAAATAATGTGACAAAATATTTTCCAAAATTTTACCACCTTTTTATAATGAAAGAGATAAAACAAGTCATCAGAAAAATATTGATGATTTGATGAAACAAATTTTAGACTTAGATGTCAAAAGCAAATGAAAAGGCAAAGAAAGGAAAAATTTATAACAAATGACAGGTTAAATATTAATTTCTGTCATCATAAGATGCAATAATTTCATAGGAAAATACTGGAGTGCCAATGGAAATATGAAAAATGATCCAAAAAAGGAAATAAAAATGATTAATAAATGGTAGAAAAAATATTACCCTCACTATTAATCAAAGAAATGCAAATTAAAACCATAGATTTTATGTGTCAAAGAAGCAAAGATTTATATTTTTGTTATGTATGTAACTCGCTGCTAACTAGTGGTCAGTAAGACAGACAACTTCTTATATAGCTGATAGGAATACAAATAGCACATACTTTACAGAATATTATGTAGTAAACATTCACAACATCCAGCTTTTGATCCTGTAATACTACTTATAAATGTTTGTCTTCAAGAACTTTCAGAAACATTGACCAAGATGTATGTCCAGTGATGGTCATTGTAGCATTATTTACTTAGATCAGTGAAAATTTGTAAAAAAAAAGAGTAGCATGCCAATAGTTAGAGGAACAGATTATTTGCTTTCCACAGGGTGGAGTATTATTAATTATTTAGAAGTTTTGCTGTGAAAAGTTTCTCATACTTATGATGTAGAACAAGCTGAGCATCCCTAATCTGAAAATTCAAAATCCAAATTGCTCCAAATTCCAAAACTTTTTTAGGGCCACATGATGCCACAAGTGGAAAATTTTACACTTGCCGTTATATGATGGGTCACGGTCAAAGTGCAGGTGCCCAACACAGTTTCTTCTGTATCTTTACAGGCAAAAAGACCCTCCTAGCCCCCTAGCTGTGATATATCTTTTTTGTGCACACCCAGATTCTCCAAAAGATTTATCTTTTCTAAGCACACCCCTAAAAAGAAATAAAGTGACACATGTGCAGGTTGACTACGCCAGTGGCAAGTTTTCCATGACGGCCCATGTGGGGACATGACCGGCATGCATTACTCACTGTGTTTTTGCTTATTCTTTGTGGTTTAAACATATTGTTAGAAATATCATCCTGTGTATCTAGTGGTTAGGATAACAACAACAAAAAAATGTCAAAAAGGCCTGCAGATACCCCTGTGGGTAACAGTGATAAGAAAAAGAGGAATTATTTCTGTTTTTCTAAAGCACAGAAAGTCAAGCTAGTGGAGAAACTGGACAATGATGTGAGTGTGAAATGTCTTACAAAAGAGTACGGTGTTAGAATGACCATCATGTATGACCTGAGGAAACAAAAGGATAAGCTGTTGAAGTTCTGTGCTGAAAGCAGTGAACAGAAATTAATTAAAACAAATAGAAAAATGCTACATAAAGCTCTCAGTCATGCATTGAGAGTGGATCTGTCAGCATTGCAGTGAACACATGCCACATTATGGAATGCTGATCGTGAAACAAGCAAAAAAAATCACAATGAAATGAAAATTGAAAGGAACTGTAAATATTCCACAGATTGGCACAGAAATTTATTAAGAAATATAGCTTTAAATTTTTAAAAATTTGTAGTGAAACAGCATCTGCTGATCATGAGACATTGGAGAAATTTATAGACAAGTTTCCTAAGGTCGTCACTGATGAAAATTTGATGCCAGAACAAGTCTATAATGCTGATGAAACATTATTGTTTGGCATTGTTGCCCCAGAAAGACACTGATTACAGCTGATGAGACAGCCCTGTGGGAATTAAGGATGGTGAGGAAAGAATAACTGCTGGGCTGTGCTAATGCAGGAGGCATGCGTAAGTGTAAACTTGCTGTAACAGACAAAAGTTTGCATTCTTGCTGTCTTCAAAGGGTGAATTTCTTACCAGTTTATTATTATGCTAACGAAAAATCCTGAACCACTGGGGACATTTTCTCTGATTGGTTCCCCTAACGTTTTGTGACCTGTGCTCACTGCAAGGAAGTTAGACTGAATGATGATTGCAAGATTTTGTTCTTTCTTGACAACTGTTCTCATCCTCCAACTACAGTTCTCATAAAAAATAATGTTTGTACTATATACTTTCCTCCAAATGTGGTATCACTAATTCAGCCATATGACCAGGGTATCCCTAGGTCAATGAAGAGTAAATATAAGAACACTCTCTTGAACAGCGTGCTAGAAGCCATAAATGGAGGCATGGATGTAGAAGAGTTTCAAAAGGAGTTTAGTATGAAGGATGCTATATATGCTGTTGCCAGTGCTTGGAACGTAGTCACTAAAGACACAGTTGTGTGTGCCTGGTCTCTAGCCTGTGACTATTTTCAGTGATGGTGATAAACAAGGTTGTGACATTGAAGAATTCCATACGTCACTGAGAAAACAATTGTGTCTGAACTCTTTACATATGAAAAAAAATACACCTTTAGAGTCTATCAGTAAACAGAAAGAAGTAGATATTGAAGAAGTCTTTAACATTGACAATGAGGCTCCAGTTGTTCATTCATCAGCCAATGGCAAGATTGCTGCCGTAAATCAAGGTGATGGCAGTAGTAGTGCTGATGAAGATGACATTGTTCGTACTGCAGAAAGAGTGTCTATTGAAGACAAAGTGAAAATGTGTGGTGGGCTTACTGAATGCCTAGAGAATTGTGTACTCAGCAGTAAGAAACCATGTTAGTTTTTAAAATCAAAGAAAAACTTCTAAAATGAAAATTGTCATTAATGAGGTAGATTAACACTGGAAGAGGCATTTTTAAAAAGCCATCAGTAAACCTTCCTAGAAAACCCACTTCCTGGTCCATCAGCTGCTTCTGATGTTTCTTCTTACCTAGAAAAATAAGGGACAGTTTACCTAACCTTTTAATCAAAGCACAGCATTGTAGGTGGCAGCTGAAAGCCTGACATAGTCCGTTGTGCTATTACTTAACAGCTGACATAGGTATTCTGGTGATGCCACCTTGCTGCCTAGTTACCTTGAATACACTATTTTTTCCCCTTTATTAATAGTATGTCATATTTTTTACTGCTAAATTTTTATGTGTGAATAAGTGTAAAAAATGATTGCTTATCAATAGCTTATGAATTCAGAGTCAGGAGTGATAGTGATGCCAAAAAACCACAGATTTTCACATGGATGACTGAGATGATAACACCTTTGCTTTCTGATGGTTCGTGAACAACATTACTTAAAGTGTTGTTTGAAATCAACTCGGGCTATGTATATAAGGTGTATATGAAATGTGAATAAATTTCATGTTTAAACTGGGGTTTCATCTTCAAATATTTTGTTATATATGCAAATTTCCAAGATCTGAAAAAATCCAGAATCCAAAACACTTCCGATTTCATGCATTTCAGGTAAGGGACACTGAGCCCATAGTAGGTGGGGGAAAGGGGCATACAATGGCATGAAGTTTCTGTTCCAGATAATGGCAGGAAATACACCATAATCTTTAGAGTACTTATCTTTAGAAGGGCCGTAGGGTTGTGAGTGATTTATTTTTTTCTTAATGCTTTTGCGGTTTTTGTTTTTATTGGTATATGCATATTGTTTTCTATTCAAAAGCAAAAAATTGCTGTCACATCATATCAAACTAAAAGAGGAAATGAAGTTCAGATTAACTATGTTCTTTTCTTCTCTTTTCTGTTTGTTTAGTTAGTGACCTCTCATAGTTTTCATTAAGCAAAATAAAACTCCTGTTTTTACCATATAAGAATGAAGAAATTGCTCTATTTATGAATATACAAAACACTTTTTTTGGCTTAATGTACATATAACCCAAATTTGGGAATTACATGTAGAGTATTCTAAGTATACAACAGTAGTTGTTCAAGTGCTTGAATAAGTGCTTGTTCAAGTGCTTGAATAAGTGCTTGAATAAGTGGTTGAATATTAGCAATTAGTTTTGACAATAAAAATAAAACTCATAGTAGTGAAGCAGTGGATGGTACTTATTAGCCATGTGCTTTTCATCTGGAAAATAAGAAGGATACCATCTGTCCTAACCTACATATCTATAATATTTTTATGAGTACATAAAGAGAAAATGAAGCAAGAAAGTACGTGGTAAACTGTTAAACAAATGCAAAATGCTATGTTTTTGATGTCTTACTTCATTCTTAACTCTTTATTTTATTATTTAATAGGTTGTTCTGAAGAACTGTAACACACCTTTATTAAGAGCTTACTCCAGTTCCTTGGAAGACAAGAGGTCTTTGTCACTCAACTCTTAATAAAAAAAGATCATTCTTTTTTTCCTGATCATAACTAATTTTAAAGATTGTATTTTATAGAGCAGTTACTTGAGTTTTGGTTAATGAAATCCTTATTCATCCTTACATTTTACTTTATAAGTACAATAAATATGGTGGTAGCACATTGATTATTGTGTTGATGAACAATTAGAATAGCATGAAAAATTGAAATTGATGCACAATTTTAGTATTTCCTTCTCTTTCTCCCCCAATTTTAGTATTTTTTTTAAAAGCCATTCTCTATGGAAAATCTTAAAGCCATAAAAATATATTCCTCCGTTTTGTTAAGTTATGAAGGGTTAAATGTAACTAAAAATAGTAGATATGAATATTAGTAAGATTTAAATAGAGCTTAATTTTAATATTGTTAAAAGATAAGCAGTGGCATCTTGGTTCTGGACAGAAAACATTTGTGATACTAAGAACTGTTTTATTAAATGAAGATTTATTCTCTATGTGAGGCCACAAACTGAAGTTAGTAATAAAACCAGCTTAATTACAAATAAGACAGTGCAGAATAAAGGAAACATGTAGGAAAATAGGTGTTACCAGGTTTCTGATTTGCATAATCACTGTACTTTATCACTAATAATTGTATGGTTCCTGTTACACTGTCTCACGATATATGTTTAGTCTCCCTTGCTTCTACCATATGCTATTCTTCTTTGAATCTCTGCACCTAGCACAGTGCCTGATATATGGTATAAGTTAATGTTTAGTGAGTGAATAAGAGTGAAGCCAGTTTTTTCCTTTATTATTATTATTTTTTTAAGAGACGAGTTCTTGCTATGTCGCTGCAGGATGGTCTTGAACTCCTGGTCTCAGTGATTCTCCCACCTCATCTTCCTGAGCACTGGGATTACAGACGTGAGCCTCTGTGTCTGGCCTGAGGCCAGAACATTTATAACAGTTCTTTAGAGACACATTTTATGCTCTCAGGAACATCAGTGTCTACTCTGAGAGATCTGTTTATTAGTAGTAGATGGTGGCCTCAGGTTGTTTTAGGCTAGTCCTGACTGACGAACTACAGTAGTTTAACATTGACTTAGTCATAGCTCTAACTTCTGGAAATTTAAATATTTATTTATTTATTTTATTTATTTTTTTTTTGAGTTGGAGTCTCACTCTGTCGCCCAGACCAGAGTGCAGTGGCCACTCCCGGCCACCACAGCCTCGATCTGCTGGGCTCCAGCGATCCTTCCGCCTCAGCCTTCCAAATAGCCGGAATTACAGGCACACGCTACCACGCCCGGCTAATTTTTTGATTTATTGTAGAGATGAGGTCTCACCTGCCCAGGCGGGTCTCGAACCCGCAGGCTCAGGCAATCCACTCACCTCAGCCTCCCAAAGGCGCGGGATTACAGGCTGAGCCACCGAGCCCGGCTAAATATTTATTGCTTACTTATTTCAAAATAACTTTCAATAAAAATTTGCTATCACTGATTCAAATTACAAAGTAACTCACTTATTACCCGAAATGTTCTTTTTTGCCTTAATTTTAGGTTTGGAATCATACTTGAAAAGATTAGAACAGTAATTAATGATGATGCAAGATATATGAAAGGATGCCTGAATATGAGAACGCAGAAGTGCTACGCAGTGAAGTCTAACGTCAATGAATTTCTTGACATAGCCAGAAGAACATATACAGAGATTGTCGATGACATAGCAGGTGATTGATTTATTCGATCATATTTTTTCTGTTTTCAGAAATAAAACAAACTTTTAAGGACATGCTGTGCTTTTTTGCTGCTGATGACTAGCCATGCATATTTTAAATTTATTTTTTGTTACCAAAATAGATAAGATTAATGCATATTACCATATTAAAAAGAAAACTTTTAAAAAAATACATTAAAAATTGTATTTCTTCTTTTCTTCAAACTTAGACATAGAGTTACCATCATGCAATGTTGTATATAAGCTATATGAAAAATGCAGACTGTCAATACTAAAAGATTTCAGTGGCAGGACAGATGCCACTTTTATCTAGAAGAGGTGGCATTTGAACCAGTCCAGTAATTCTTTTAACAGCTCCTGTTGCATGTAGACACTGTTCTGAGTACTGGGAATACATAGTGAGCAAGACAAAGTTCCTGTCCTCATGGAGCTTATATTATGGTGGGGAGGCAGATAATAAAGAAACAAAAAACACTCATGCATATATATGTACATCATGTTGGCATGTATATCAGTCATATTCATGTAATTTCATATGAATATAAAATATATGAAGGGAAAAACTGCAGGTTAGAGGGGCCACAGAGTGACAGTATGGAAGCGTAGAGAATTGGGAAGGTTTTAGTAGAGGGAGCAGCCTCTACCAGTAGAGGCATTCCACCCAACTAGCAGTGGTACAACCTGTAGCACAGAGGCTTAAGAAAACCCCAAGGGCTGAGTGAGGAAACCCATTAGGATGGAATTACAGAACTATTAAGAGATGAAACCAGAAGTATAGGCTGGAGAGTAGAATTTAGACTTTGAAGGCCAGGAGTTTTTTTTTTTCCTCAAGGAAAAGGAAGAGGTATTGAGTTTTTGTTTTTCTTGCACTTTGGGGTGAAGTTAATCAAGAAAGTACACTGAATGAATTTGAGTAGAGAAATAAAGACATCAGTTTAAACTATTACAAGTTAATAAAGCATTATTAGGTGAAGGCAATGTATATGAGAAAAGAAACATGAAGAATTCATTAAAGGAAAATTGACAGGAATTACTCGAATGACCGTGGTAAGGGAAATGTCGCCTTAGTGCTAATTGAGATTTCTAGTCTGAGAGTGGTGGTACTATCAAGAAAAGCAGGAAAATCAAGAGGAGGAGCTATTTTGAGTAATGAAGATACTAGCTTTCTTCAAGCAATATTCAAAATTTTAGGGTCATCAAGTTAGAAATATAGATTTAGAACTCTGTAGTGATTGTGAAGGTGATAGGGAGATTTGGATTTTTAAATACATTTTATCTGATGAATCAGCTATTTCCTTTCTAGACTATTTTTTTTTCTAAATATGTTTTATAGAGAGAATTTCTTGAATTAATGATTGCAATAATGTATGTGATTATTCTCTTCTTTTTTAAAAAAGTAGAATAAATAATACAAAGAGGGACCCCCCAAAATCCTGAATTTATTTATAAAAATTGTGTATTCTTACACATTTAAACTTGTCACCTTCAAAGTACCTCCGTTTGATGCAGTACACCTACTGAGATACTCAGTGTTTGAACTCATCAATTTTGATGCCTGTTAGTGCTTCTGTCATTTTTTGTTTCACCTCTTCCACATTGACAAAACATTTCCCTCTGAGGACTTTTTTCATCCAGGGAAACAAAAGTTTCTCAGGGTGAGATCTGGTGACTAGAGAGGGTGGGGCATGGATGTCTTGCTGTTTTTGGTAAAAACAAAAAACAAAAAAACTGTTGAACATGTAGCTTGGTGTGGGTAGGTGTACTTGTAAATAACCCATCAGGAAATGCATTGAAACACTGCCCTCCCCCCAAAAAAATCACTGAAGCTGAACGCAGCCACTTACAACAATGCTAGCTGGTACACTGATGCTGATAGATTCCTAAAACCCTTACCTAGTGGGGGAAGGCTGTATTACAAGGAGTCTGCCCTCCAAAAAATAATTCTGGTATTTTTGTGGTCCCCTTTATATGTAAAAAACTCTAATACTTCTAACACAGAGTATAAAATAGTCTTTGTTCTGTTTTTAAAATTTGTTTTATTATTTTATTTAAAAGAGATGGGATCTCATATATTGCCCAGGCTGATCTCAAACTTCCAGTTTCAAGCCATTCTCCCACCTCAGCCTCCCATGTAGCTGGGATTACAGAGGCAAGCCACTGCATCTAGCTACCTTTTTTTATTTAAACATTTATATATTTTTTCCCTTTAAAATTACCTATCAGAGCTTGGCGTGGTGGCTCATACCTGTCATCTCAGCACTTTGGGAGGCTGAGGCAAAAGGATTGCCTGAGCCCATGGGTTCGAGACCAGCCTGGGCAATATGGTGAGACCTCAACTCAGCAGTAAATCACAAAATTAGCAGGGCGTGGTGGTATACATCTGTGGTTCCAGCTACTTGGAAGGCTGAGACAGAAGGATCACCTGAGCCCAGCAGGTCGAGGCTGCAGTGGCTATGAGCATGCTACTGCACTCCAGTCTGGGTGACAGAAGGAGACTTCTGCTCAAGGAAAAAAAAAAACTATCAGAATGAGTACCTATGTATTTTTTATTTGTTTTAAAGAATATTTGATAGCATCTTTTGGACTTTAAAAATAGTTAAAGTCTGAAAGACTAACAAGCCTTCCTATTCATGTATAAAATAAGAAAAAAATCATGTAACTTTAGACAGAAAGAGAATTTTTCATTAAACCTTCATTTTGTCTCATTTGTGTTTTTTCTTGTTCTTAATCACTAGGAATGATATCGCAACTTGGAGAAAAGTATAGTCTTCCTTTAAGAACAAGCTTTAGCTCTGCTCGAGGATTTTTCATCCAGATGACAACAGATTGTACAGCACTCCCCAGTGGTCAACTTCCTTCAGAATTTATTAAGGTTTATTCTAGAGTAGTTAGGAAATTATTGTTCCTGATTTTACAGAATTACATTTACATATTGTCAGACCCTCCTTGAGTTTTCCAAGCCAAATTTCTGAATGTTCTGTGTAGTGCTTCTCCATCTACTCCTGGCCACCCACCTAACTCATCTAATATGAATTTAATAGTAATTTAGAAACTTTTCTTGGGAAATACCAAACTCGGTGATTCCCACTAACCTGGGAACTTGGTGTAAAAAAAGAAAGAAAATGAAGCAAGAACATTCAAAAGATGTTTTTGATAAAAAGAAATGAGCAAAATACTGCACAGCGTCCAAAGCACATTTGCCTGTTAAAAGTTTAAAAAATTCTGAGGCAAAGAAGTCTACTTAACATTTTAAAATAGTATATTTCCAAACCTTTGTACCACGGAAATACTTTTTCCTGCATACATATTAGCTCTTTTATAGCATGCCAGTTTAAGAAACTAACCCACTCTAATCTTTGCTTTATCTGTTTCCAGGGGTGCCTTTGGATAAATGCTATTTAACTTTCAGACTTTTAGAGACTGAGTAAGGTTAGAGATTGAATGAGGTTCAGATATGGGACAAGGACTGAGATGGGTCAGAGATGGAGTGAGGATCACTGATGTCCACTATGCATGTTGCTTGTTAACGAGATACAGTGTTTTAACATTATGAGACCCCTTAACAATAATCATGTCAAGTGGATTAGGTTTTTAAAAAAATCCTGCTTAATCCTTTGAAGTGGTCTTCCTTTTTATCTTTTGCAAACATTATTTATAACTTTATTTATGATACTATATCTTAAAAGTTAAAATGTTTACCCTACATACCTATATTTCTATTGTTTAAAATCTGCATATTTTATTTCATAGGAGTGTGTACTTGACATTTGTTTTTAATTTCCTAGCAGGTGTCTAAAGTGAAAAATTCCTATAGCTTTACATCAGCAGATTTAATTAAAATGAATGAAAGATGCCAAGAGTCTTTGAGAGAAATCTATCACATGACATATATGTAAGAGCCCTTGAATTATTTGAATATTGAATTAAATTGATTTAATTTGAGGAACTATGATACATTTTATTGGTCCATTTTTTTGTATGATTACAGACAATTGTAGAATTGTGAATGTTAGCAAATAAAGTGTATCATTGTGATTAGAATCACTGAGCCTCACAGAAGCTTTAGGGCGAATCTAATTGCAAAAAAAATACTATTATAATTGATGTTTCTATAATATGCATCCCACAATTACGTAGAACTTGGCACATCATGGGCCAATCTTGGGTTTCATTCAGTTTACTCTTCTCCTGCGGCCTGTGAGCCCTCAGCTTTCATACCCTGATACTTCAATGGTGCCAGTTCTTTTGCTGTTCACGAAACAGTAGTAATATAGCTAGAAAGAAGAGCTAGAACATTTGGGATAGTTACTAGACTGAGATAATAAAGAGAAAGATTGAACTTTGAAAACAATTTTAGAACATGCACCAGAGTCATATAGTAAGGTGTGGGTATATGTTTATCCTTGAAAGATAAAAACTTTTGCAGTACATCACAGTATAACTCATAAGAAACAAAATAATTATTCAGATATGTCTGTATGTATGTGAGAAAGAAAAGGAAAGAGAAAAATGGGTGAGAGAGAAAGTACATAATAGCTATTGTGTTGTATTTAACATTTGCTGAAACACAAAAATATTAGCAGATAGAATCCTTCCAAGTATGGTGAGGGCTTGACTTGACCTATATAAAATATTTTTATTTATAACATTTATTTTATTAATATTGAGTGAAAGCAGTCATTTAAAAAAATATGGTGTTAATATACCACAAGAGGGATCCTTTGCCACTAAGTAGCTGTGACCTTGAACAAAAACTTCAATTTCATCATCTCTAAAATGAGACAGTTGAACAATAGACTTTATTTGCAGTGTACAGTTTGACTGTGAATATTATTTTACCTCAGGCAGTGAATTTAATATTACTGTACAATTACATTGTATGTCCCTTCTGAAAAAAACATTATTTCATGTCTTACCAAACATGTACTTTCAGGATAGTGTGTAAACTGCTTAGTGAGATTTATGAACATATTCATTGTTTATATAAACTATCTGACACGGTGTCAATGCTGGATATGCTCCTGTCATTTGCTCATGCCTGCACTCTTTCTGACTATGGTAAGTTACTTTATTTTGGAATAAACATGTTGCATACTGAAACTGTATTTCATTCAAACAGTGTTATATAATAGTCATGATTGTTTCAACTATTTTTACTTGAAATATAAAATCTCTTGCCTATGGTCCTAGATTAAGACACAAAATAGAGAAAGTGAAATTACCCTTACAGTTTTTTTTGAAAGTCAAAAAATTATTTACTCAAAAATTGGCACATGAACAAGAAGAATACTTTAGGAAACTTGAAAGGGTCCCCAAATAAGAAAGACTACAGAGCTGTTTCCTTGGTGAAAATGACAGTGATCCAAATTTATGAAGTTCAAACCTGAATCCTCATCAAAGCAGTTTGATAAATAAATATTAATAGAGTGAAATGAATCTCCTAGGTGAGGCTTTCCATTCACTAGCTCTTTAGATATGAACATAACAAGAGTAAGAATTATGTCATTTATTTTTGTATGCCAAGTCTATGCACATGTCTTGGATATAAATATTAAGTAATTTTTTAGTGTTGAAAGAATACTTTGAGTTAGCCTCTTGAAATTTCTTATCCAACCTATCAGTAATAACCATACTCTTGTATGAAAATGTACAGGACTAGTGTATGATCATTCTGACTGAATAATTGTAGACAATATTTTGAATATTTTTTATATTTTTATATGTTTTATAGAAATACTAATTTTTAAATTTTCTTTAAAGTCAGGGTTTCACTCACTGTAGCCCAGGCTGGAGTGCTGTGGCACAATCATGACTCACTACAGCTTTGGCCTTCTGGGTTCAGGTGGTCCTTCCACATCAGTCTCCCGAGTAGCTGAGACTACAGGCGCATGCCAGCATGCCTAGCTAATTTTTTAATTTTTTTTTTTTGTAGAGGTGAGGTCTCACCATATTGCCTAGGCTGGTCTTGAACTCCTAGGCTCAAGCAGTCCTCCCACCTTGGCCTCCCAAAGTGCTGGAATTACAGGCATGAGCCACTTGTATTTTATTTGTCTTTTATAGCCTCTTTGTTTTAAAACTTTATTTTAGAGTCCAGCTATTCTAATGTAGTTTTTAAAACTATTAGCATTACTTCATTTTAATTTGAGAGGGACCACTCTGAAACACCAAACCTATACATAATGAATTTTTTAAAATACTTAAAATTTTTTCCTATTCAACCTCACATTTGTGATAAATGTTCTCAGATTTATCTATGCATTTTAGTTAGAGGTATGTAGCATTTTAGTTTTAATTTGTCCTTTCACCCTCTTCCTCCTCTGTCTACCTTAGATGATATCCAGAGACCTGATCATTATTTGTTTCTGTGAATTAACAAATCTGTTGTGTCTGATTTTCTCTATTCTCTGAAATTTCCTTTTAGACAAAATTTCTCACTAACTTAGGGGAAAATTATTTTTATATTTGTTTTTGCTCTATCCTCATACTTCAATTTAAAAACTAAATATGCCAAGTTTGAAATAATGTTTAAGGTAGGGTTAAGGAAATGTGCAGTTCTGTAGCACCAGTAGTCAGTTGTTACTTTAAAAGTATTACCAGTGACCACTCAGTTCCTTTTGATCTCCACAAATCTAAAACTTGTATAACTATTGGATCCCAGGGCAGTGACAAGGATCTGAATTATAGAGTTTTCTAAATAAAAGTTGTGATAATAATCAGAGTGTGTCCATTATAATTCAGAGGAATTTTGGGGTGACATAATAAATATTTTATAATGTTAAAATCGACCCTAGTAAATCAGTAAGGTACACAGAGTACATACACACCACAAAATCTTTGGATATAAATATATTAAGTTTTTTAAAACATTCTATTTTTTTTTCTTCAGTTCGGCCAGAGTTTACTGATACTTTAGCAATCAAACAGGGATGGCATCCCATTCTTGAAAAAATATCTGTGGAAAAACCTGTTGCCAACAATGCCTATGTTACAGAAGGGAGTAATTTTTTGATCATAACTGGACCAAATATGAGTGGAAAATCCACGTATTTAAAGCAGATTGCTCTTTGTCAGATTATGGCCCAGATAGGTAAGTTAAGGCTTTACTTCATAGTTACTAATTTGACTCCTTTTAAAAGTGTTTTGTGCCTGATTGTTTAGGTTCCGGTGCCTAATTAACCCAAGAAGAGTTTGGAGTAGATTCTCTTACTTAAGAGCATTAATAGTGCATCTACTGTGTAGGCTGTAATTTTTACTATTTGGTATGTATTAAGCTCCATATAATTTGGATTACATTGCACTAAACATTTTCTGGGATATTACAGAAGTAAGAGCATCCTTATAATAACTTAAATTTGTATAAATTATTACTAAGCTGAATCATAATTTTTATTTCAAAAACAAATTTTGTTGTGAGGAAATTGAAATGAGTAGACTAAGCTGCTACCTTTAATAACTCATGTGAAATTTTTCTAAAATTATAACATTGGGTAGGGAAATATTTCCCTTAATTTGAGGGGTACCAATAACTTGGCCATAGTAATCGATATGTTATTTGCACCCATGTGCATACACACCTCTAAATGGTTCTCATTGACCCAACATCACATATCCCTTGATGTATGTAGAGGCACAACTTAACTCCTATCTCTGAAAACTGGGTTTCCTTGAGGACTCTATGGCTCAGAAATGAGAAGCTTGGCCCTGATGAAGTGGTTCTCAACCAGTGATGGTTTTGATCCCTGTCCCCAAGCCCCCAGAACTTGGCAGTTTCTAGATGCATTTCGGGTTGTCACAACTGAGGGGAGTCCAGAGTCCAGGGAGGCTGCTAAATACCCTGCAGTGCACTGAACAGCCCCCACCCCCAACATAAGAAAAACTGAGCTCAAGGCATCAGACTGTCATGGTGTAAAGGGAACAAGACTGTGATGACATTGGTGGAGCAGCACAGATTCATCCTTACAACTGAGAAAGGACATAAAATGAATAAGTTGAGAAAGAGTCAGTGTTTTATTGAGTTTAGAGTTTTACTGGGATTTAAAGGACTTCTTAGCTAATTTCCTCCCCTTATAAGAATACTTTATGATTCATATAAAACAAAATACTCCTATTTGAATAACCATGAGGAGATTTGGTCTTTAAAAAAACAGGCTGACCAATTGCTGGACAGCTCTAACTGTTAAAGCACTATTTCATTCATTCTGATGAAATCTGACTTTCTATACTTTCTACTCATTAGTCCTAATTCTATGTATCATAGAATAACCTGGTCTTTTTTCCTGATATTATTACCTCTTTAAATATTTGAAGATAATTATTCTACTTCTCTTGTCATCTTAAACCTCTGCAACACCTAAAAGTACATTTAATATCTCTTATGGTCTAACTATAAAGGCAACAGCGGGGTTTAAAAGGCATGGATGTTAAGAACATAGACTTTGGAGGTAGCTCTAGTTTGTCCAGTTACTAGCTGTTAATCTTGGACAAATTAACTAACCTCTTTGAGCCATAGTTTTCCTATCTTCAAGTGAATAATATAATCGTACTTATTTCTTAGAATTGTTAGGACTAAGTGAGATAAATAAAGTGCTGTGGCTTTAAGGGGAAGATATGAAAAAGACACTTTCCAGGCTGAGGTAAGTTTTAAAGCACAAAAGCAAAAACCAGTTCAAAGGGCTTTGTAGCTTCTTTACTTTATGGATCAAAGAGGGACCATGAGAGGTGATAGGATGTGAAACTAAAGAGATGGGCAGGAGTTAGATCATGGAGTACCTGAGGTTCTTCCCTGAGGAGGTTAAGCTTTGTCCAGTAATCTGTAGAGAGCTACCAAAGACATTTAGCAAGAGGATGGCATGGTCGGATTTGACTTTTGGATAGACCACTGGCTGGTGCGTAGACAAGAGCCAGACTAGAAGTGAAATACCATCCAGGAGGCTTCTGTAATACCCGAGATAAGAAATACTGGAAATCTTTTGGCAGAGGTTAAGAGAAAATGAAAACCTACACCAATTAATAACATGTGGTAAGTTCTCTACTTGGCACTTTTACATTTGTTTTCCTATTTAATCCTTCTGAAACTCTGTAAGAACTTTGTATTTAAGAGATCAATGAGTTCTGCTCTCTGAGGGCAGGGCCCATGTCTATTTTATTCACCCTAACACATAGAAGGCCTTCAAAAAACATTTATTGAGTCTGGGAACAGTGG
Organism: Carlito syrichta; assembly: GCF_000164805.1. Taxonomy (NCBI): domain Eukaryota; kingdom Metazoa; phylum Chordata; class Mammalia; order Primates; family Tarsiidae; genus Carlito; species Carlito syrichta. The sequence goes on from NW_007245750.1 coordinate 189,516, forward strand.
CTCATGGCTGTCATCTTAGCACTTTGGGAGACCAAGGAAGAAGATCAATTAGCTAGGAGTTCAAGCCCAGCCTGGGCAACATAGACCCCATCTATACACAATTTTTAAAAAAAATTTATTTTAAAGATGTGGGGTACAATTCAGGGTTAGGTATACAAATGTTCATTATGCAGGTACCGTTGTCGATGAGGTGTGTCCCTACCTTCCCTGGAAGTTTCCCTCAACTTCCATTCCACCCCCTTCCCTGACAGTTTCCCAGTACTGCCAATCCCTTTCTTATAGTATTATGATAATTGTTCAAGGTCTGCTTATGAGTGAGAACCTATGGTACTCTGTTCTTTGTTTCTGTGATAGACCATGAGTATGATAGACTCTAAATCCACCCAAGTTGCTGTGAAGTCCATATGTTTGTCCTTCTTTATGGCTGCATAATATTCCATTGTATATATGTACCACATTTTTTTATCCAGTTCAGCTTCAATGGGCAGCATGGTTGGTTCCATGTTTTGTTTTGTTTCGTTTTTTAGTTGGAGTCTCACTCTGTCGCTCAGACTGGAGTGCAGTGGCTGCTCCCGATCCTTCCATCTCAGCCTTCCAAGTAGCTGGAACTACAGGCGCATGCTACCACACCCGGCTAATTTTTTGATTTATTGTAGAGATGAGGTCTCGCCAAGTTGCCCAGGCAGGTCTTGAACCCGCGGCCTCAGGCAATCCACTCACCTCTGCCTCCCAAAGCGCGGGATTACAGGCTGAGCCACCAAGCCTGGCTGGTTCCATGTTTTTGTTATTGTGAATAGAGCTGCAGCAAACATGCATGTGTAGGTATCTTTTTTGTAGAATAATTTGGGTTCCTCTGGGTATATTCCCAATAGGGGGATTGCTAGGTCATATTGAAGGTCATTTTCTAGTTCTTTCAGAAATCACCACACTGTCTTCCAAAGAGGTTGCACTAGTTTGCATTCCCACCACAGTATGCACAAATTTTTAAAAAAATTAGCCGGGCACGGTGGCATGCATGTGTGCTCTTAGCTTCTCAGGAGGTTGAGGCAGGAGGATAGCTTCAGCTCAAGAGTTGGAGGATGAAGTGAGCTATAGTCATTGCACTCCAGCCTGGGTGACAGAGTAAGATTGTTTCTCTAAAATAATAAAAATAAAAATGTATTGAATGGCTATAAAATGAGAAAGTCAAGCTCAGAGACTTGCTCAGGATCACCTAGTATCAGTTTTTTGCCTTAGTCAATCCCACTTATCCTAATAGCTAATAGTGAGTATTCATTATGTCAGTCTCTTTTGTATGTAGCTTGCATGTATTATCATAACCCATGTATTAATTAATTAAAACTCATAAAAAAGCATATATCAAAGCATTGAGAAATAATTTGCCTGAGATCACAGAACCTGAAAGAAACAGCACCAGGATTCAAACCTATGCAGACAGACTCTAGAATCTTTGCTCTAAATCAGCAAACTTTCCCACCTTTCTCTGGAATCTTAAGAAGACAGATATCATTGTTGGCATCTTGGGAAAATGGATAGTTTGTTTTTGTTTTGAGCCAGACAGTTCTGATTCAAATTATGGTTCTATCGGTTTATTATTTCAGCAAACATTTATCATGAGATAATTATAATGAGTTAGTTACTCTGGGTTTATAATTCATGCTTTTCAGAAAATGAAAAAAATAGAGTAGCATGAAGGAAGTACATCTTATTAGTTTTGTGATCCTAAGCCTCCACTTTTTCATTGTTAAAATGAGGGAAAATAATACCTAATTTAATGGATTATTTTCAGAATTACAGACAATGACTATAAAATACCTACTGTATGAAATGGTAGGTGCAGTCATTACTATTTCTGTTGTCATATTACTTTTAGGGTGGGGCATGATGATTCGAGCCTGTAATCCCAGCACTTTGGAGGCTGAGGCATGAGATCACTTGAGACCAGGAGTTTGAGACTAGCCTGGGCAACATAGCAAGACTGCATCACTACAAAAAAAATTTTTTTAAGTAGCCAGACATGATGACGTGCACCTGTAGTCCCAGCTACTCAGGAGGCTAAGGCAGAAGGATCACCTGAGCCCTGGAGGTCAATGCTGCAGTGAACTGTGCTCATACAACTGTATTCCAGCCTGGGTGATAGAGTAAGGCCTTGACTAAAAAAAAATTTACTTTTATTTTTATTCCATTAACCTAACTTTTGCTCTTTTCCCCCTGCTGGTCTTTATTCCTCAGAGCTGGGCTCGATTCTTTATACTTACCTTTGTTTGGCTTTGGTTTTATTGCTGTCATTTTTCACCATTTTATCTGCACAGAGTTTAGTATATGTGATACTTTTCCCATTCAACTATTTGTGTTTTAGATCTTCTTTTGAGATTAGAATGCCTTTTATATATCATTTTGCATAGAGATGAATGCATTAATCAGATTTTATTTTTAAAAGGATAACTATTTTAGATTAGTTAGCACAGTAACCTCTTAGACAGAAAGTCTTGTGGATGAAATTTACTTCTATTTATTAAATGTTTTGCTTTCGTTTTGCTTCTAGATATTTCTGCATAGATGTAATAACATAGACGTTTCCTAATATTTTTCTACAATAATTTTACCAACTTGAGTTTTATAGACATTTCCCTCAAATTTTCATATTTTTTAATATTTTATTTTTAAATTGACATATAGTATATATTTAAGAAGTACATAGGGATGTTTCGATACATATAATGTATAGTGATCATATCAGTGTGGTTGGCATATATTTATAAGCTTTATAAGCATCTTCAAATTGTAATATTTTGAATGTTCTTTATCATTTAGCTAAATTATTTAAAATTTTTAGGAAATTCAGTCTCTTTCTAATGTACTTGAACTTATACTGTCTTATTTGAATTTCTAAATAACTTTGTACAGTTACAAAGGGTGACAAAAAGTATATACATTTTAAGAAAAGAAAACACTATAAAAATTGTAGTACTCAATATATACTGATAACAAAAGATGAATACAAATCATGTTTGACTTCTGCAATTGCAAGAGGTGCTCAGAGTGGTTACTTTCAGCTTCCAGACACTTCTCATTATGGCAAACATCTCTTAACATGTGTATGCATTTTTTTGGTACCCCCCCAGTATTTCACTTTATATATGGGAAAGACGTGGTGCTGTCCAAGGTCATACAACAAGTGATAGAGCTGGGACTGTGCTGAGTCTTCTGACTCCATATCTAATACTGCTCTGATTTAATTCTAGTAAAGAATCTGAGAAGTACAAAATGTTGTTAGTATTTACATTTTATAAAACCATTTCAATGTATCTTGACCTTTCATTTTACAGGATCATATGTTCCAGCAGAATATTCTTCCTTTAGAATTGCTGAACAGATTTTCACAAGAATTAGTACTGATGATGATATTGAAACAAATTCATCAACGTTTATGAAGGAAATGAAAGAGGTACTTAAACAAAACTTTTCTTATGTTAAAAATGCGTTCAATTCTCCCACTTATGGTGAATCATCATGTAAGAAAATATACTATAACATGCATTTGTGCTTATACCCCCTTTTCAGAGCCAGAGGGCAGTCAAAGACAGTTTCATAATTTTTATTTTCTGTGTTAATGAAAGGGAATGCTTTATTGAAAAATACAGTTTTAAAAGAAAAAGCTAGTGTTATTGAGTAATACAAGTGCTTAAATGTTTGTATAAGGAATATGTAAAAGACTTTTCAGAAAATGATAACTAGTTTAATACCATTCTGCATAGTATTTATTGTTCCTGCTAGGCTTGATTTTTTTTTTCTTTTTGAGTTGGACTCTCACCATGCCACCCAGGCTGGATTGCAGTGGCATGCTCATAGTCACCCCAGCGTGAACCTGCCAGGCTCCAGTGATCCTTCTGCCTCAGCATTCCAAGTAGCCAGAACTACAAGCACACGCTACCATGCCTGGCTAATTTTTGATTTATTGTAGAGATGAGGTCTTGCCAAATTGCCTGGGTTGATCTTGAACCCGTAGGCTTGATTTTAAAATAAAAGATCAGTGTGTTAGAAAGTTTTAAAATTATCTTCTTTATTTTTATAGAATTTTTTTTGTATCATCACCTATTTCTGATCTGAGCAAACATGAAATAGGCTTGAGGGCTAAAGGAATTAAATATAGCTCTTGGGATATCTGTTTTAGGTAAGAATTATTGGGTCACTACAAAGTTAGATCATTTTTTACATGTAGATAGGGATGAATAAAGTTGTTATTTGTCCCACAGTTTATGTAATTATTATGTATTAAATATAAGAGAGTGTAGCAATATACTGGATACTTGAGGTATATTTTTTAAAAGATCCTAGTCCTTAGAAGTTTAGTCTTATAGAAAGCCAAAATGCTTATGAAAGTTACTATTGTGTCATAATATAATAAGGGGGAAATTCTATTTTTTGAGAAAATATTAATAATCTTCAGTGGAGAAGGAGCATTTCTGTCAACTTAAGTCTTGATCTAGGTTGGTCATGGTTTTAAATTCATTTGTTAAACTAAGAATTAAGACTTGGGTACTTTTAAAATTTTTAAAAATATTTTATTATTATTTTTATTTCAATAACTTTAGAGGACACAAATAGTTTTGGTCTAGGCTTTATGTGTACCCACCCCCCTCCTTGTGCACATTGTAAGACTCAGATATTTTTCTTTTCATCTTAATTGGATATAGAGAGGTATTTAAATGAATTTGAGAGATATTTTGAGTATTTTATGTCAGCAATTGATTAGTTGTTTGTGGAGAATAACATGACCATCTTTGTGCTTTATTTAAACATTTAATTCATTGCTTTCCTTTATTTCATGGTATCCAGGCATCAATATTTTATAAAATGGTTATTTACTCTGTGTTCTCATACACTTATGCATATGTCTATTTATGTACACATCAGCTATTCCATTGGAATTATCAGTCATTAAATTTTTAGAAAAAAAACAATATTATTTTCTGCTCAGCAGGATTTCTCTGTAAAAATACATTTTAAATGAACTAATAAAAAGACCGGTTTCCCCTCACTTTTTTTCTGTGGGAACGACAGCTGTTTGGTGACAATGAATAATATTAAAATTATATTTTTCAGATAGCATATATTCTACATAATGCAAATGACAAATCACTCATATTAATTGATGAACTTGGCAGAGGTACTAATACAGAAGAAGGCATTGGCATTTGTTTTGCTGTTTGTGAATATCTACTGAGCATAAAGGTATTCTTCCCTTTTAAGTATATTAATTTTGAGTCTTCTTTAATGTATCCTTTATGTATTTGTCATGATTGGATTTTATAGGCACCCACGAGTAGCTTTTTAAACAATTTAGGTAGTAAACACATATCACAGCATTTATATTTTTATTTTTTCCTTTCTGATGGAAATGAGAATAATTAGTATGATAGCCTTGATATAGATAAAGGAGAACATAATAAAAAAACAATAATTGGAGGAAAGGGGCAAGATGGTGACAGATCTGGTCAGAGTGTGAGTCTCTGCATGAGTGAATGTACAAAAAGATTGTGTCCATTTGTGTGTGCAAGTGGGTGAGCAGATGTTCAATTGAGAGGAGACATGGGATCAAGCACCCGGAGCCCCTCCGCAGGAACACTGCAATTTGCTGCTGCCTGAATTTGGCACCCGCTGTGCACAGAAGGATTCACCATCTCCAGGGCATCTCTCGGGAAAAATAAGAAGAGGTTAGCTGCCTCTTGACACCTGGCCCCTGGCCCATACCACCACCTGTAGCAACAGGCCAGGCAGTGGCAGCAGGGACTGTAGAGAAAGCATGAGGAGGAAATCTGGGGCTGAGCCCCGCCAGAGGGAAAAACACAGCCTGCCACCATTTCTGTGTCCCAGGACTGGGCAAAACCTGCTTTATCTTGCCCAATTCTGAGCAGCCTGACTCCTGAGCAGACTGCAACTTGAGACTGAGGTGATCTCTGCAACCTTCTGTAATTGACCATCATTTGCCCGGAGAGGACACTTCAAGCATATGATACGAGAGACAGATGCCCCACCCCTACACTGGACCAGACACAGACACATGCAATCAGAGTTGGAGACTTAGCAGCAGACAAGCTGGAAGCCTTTCCCAGGAAGAACTGCTGGAGCGAGTTCAATGCTGGCAGTGAAGGCCATGGAGGGAACACAGGGAGGGAGCCTAAGGCAGACTTCTAAGGAAGCAGTGGGGCCTGAACTGGACTCCAGAGTCTTGCCACCGGGTCCTGAGATCCGTAGACTGGTAACTGCTGGGGAGGTAGCTATTGACCCCAATAGTGGCAGGAATAGCAGCCAGCAGAGAAACTGAGCAGCCTCTCTAAAACCTGGGCAGAGAAGAGCTCCAGGGCAGCCTCTGTGAAACGGCAGAACTGTATCTTGAGGCCAGGCGCTGATCTCTTTTGTGTTGGGGCTGCTCTTTGCAACCTCAGAGAACATTGCCCCCAGTGCACAAGCCCTGTCATGTAATAGAAGATGCAGAACCCCAGACGATCCACTTTTCACCCTGAGACAGCTGCTGGATGATAGACATAGACAGTGGAACTGACCAAGAAGAAGGCTGGTAGTGATGGTTGATTCGTTTATCTTGTTTGGTTGCTTTGTTTGCTCATTGGTTTCTCTTTTCTTTCCTTATTCTATTTCTCTTTCTTTTTTCTCTCTCTGTGTATGTGTGTGTGTGTGTATGTGTTTCTTTTTCTGTTTTTCTTCTTTTCCTTCCTCCTCCTTTCCCTTTTTTGTCTCGTTCTCCCCTCTCTGTTGCCACTTATACCCTGTCTTGGACTCAGGGGCAGTGCAAGCATATCTACCATAAGGTCATATTGTGCAGAGATGGAGAGCAAGTCCCAGCTGTCCCATTCACCAGATAGTAAACATTATGACCTGCCAATAGGGTTTGAATAGTTGCAGCCCTCCCCAACATCTGTTAGTAAGTGTTCAGAATTGTAAAGAGACAGTACCATGCCCCATCCCCAGCCCTGCTTCATAATTGAACAAATCTGGAGCCCCGACTCAAGGAAGGACAAAAGGTAGAGCAAATATCAGAAGTAACTGCTTCTCCATTTTCCACTGAGCAATGAAATTAAAGAGGAAGGTAAAGGAACTGTAACAAATGAAGAAAAATCAACGAAGAACTGCTGGTAACCATCAGAGCCCTAGCAACAAGTCAATGATAGAAAGAATAGCTGCTAGGGCACAAACAATGGCCATCTCTAAGAACAGAAGTACCCAGAAGGTACTTACAGAGATCAGAGAATCATTGACTAGAATGAATAAAAATCAAGAATTGCAAGGGCTAAAACTTACGAATTTGCAACAGAGCTGGACAAACTCATGAAAGTATACTTAGAAATAAAAGAGATAAAGAACTCTATCCAAGAAATAAATAAACTGACAAACATGGGAAGAAGAATTGACCAAGGAGAAGAAAGAGTCTCAGAGCTAGAAGACAAAAATGTGGAATTAACCCAATCTATTAATAATATAGAAGAAAAAAGAAAGAAGAAACTTCCCATGAGATGTGTGATTTTACCAAGTATCCAAACCTACATCTAATCAGACTACCTGAAATAGAGAAACAGAAAACACCCTGGAACAAGCATTCCATGGGGTCATTCCAGAAAACTTCCCTCATCTGGCCAGAGAGATAACTATACAAGCACAAAAAATTCAGAGAATCCCTGCAAGATGTCTTATGAGAAGACCAACCCCTAGACACATGATAATTCGCCTACACAAAGTAGGAATAAAAGAAAAATTCCTAAAGGCAGCAAGGGTAAAAGGTCAGACTACATACCAGGGGAGGCCAATCAGAATTACTGAAGACTTTATCTACAGAAACACTACAGGCCAGAAGGAATTGGACCCCAATATTTAATGTTCTTAAAGATAAACAATTTCCTTTTTTGTTTGTTTGTTTTTTCAGTTGGAGTCACACTCTGTCACCCAGACTGGAGTGCAGTGGCCGCTTCCGGCCACCGCAGCCTCGACCTGCGATCCTTCCACTTCAGCCTGCCAGGTAGCTGGAACTACAGGCATGCACTACCACTCCCGGCTAATTTTTGATTGATTGTAGAGATGAGGTCTCGCCAAGTTGCCCAGGGGGAGCTTGAACCCGTGGGCTCAGGCAGTCCACTCACCTTGGCCTCCCAAAGTGCTGGGATTACAGGCTGAGCCACCGAGCCTGGCCAAGATAAACAATTTCAACCAAGAATTTTCTACCCAGCCAAGCTAAGCTTCATCAGCAGTGAAGAATTAAAATCCTTCCCAGACAGCCAATCCCTAAGAGAGTATGCTGCTTCAAGACCAACTCTACAGGAGATGTTTTAATAGGTGCTGTGCACAGAAGAAAAAAGATACAAAAGAAAGACCATATGCTTCACAAGATCACAAACACAGAAGCAACAGAACACACAGCATGCCCACAGAAATGAAAACACACATATATGAACACAAAAGCTAAACGAAAACAAAATAGCCTTATAAGAGCACTGTGACAGGGATAAACTTTCACTTTTAGATAATCAGCCTGAATGTGAGCAAACTAAACACACTACTGAAAAGACATAGAATAAAAAACTGGATTAAAAAACACTACCTAGTAATTTGCTGTCTCCAGGAAACTCATCTCACAACAAAGGATGTCAGCAGACACAAAGAGGATGGAAAACAAATTTTCAGGTGAACAGATCAGAAAAGGCAGAAGTCATGATCCTAATGTCAGACAAAACAACCTTTAAATTATCAAAAATTTAAAAATATACTGAAGGACACTGCATAATGATAAGAGGTTCTATTCATCAACAATAAATATTCATCTTAAACATATATGCACCCAACACAGGAGGACTAACTTTTATGGACAAACCAGCTACTAAGTAAACTAATAAAAGATATTGACTCTAACACTATCATAGCTGGAGACTTAAATACCCCACTAACAACCCTAGATAGATCATCAAGCCAGAAAATCAACAAAGAGATCTGGAACCTCAACTTGAAATGTGACCAAATAGACTTGTAGATATCTACAGACTATTCCTCCCAACAACCACAGAATATGCATTCTACTCATCACCACGTGGAATATATGCCAGGATCAACCATACCCTTAATAAATCAATCATAAACAAATTTCACATGCTTCCAATACTGCCATGCACCTTCTCAGACCACAGTGGAATAAAAATAAATATCACCACTTACAGAATTCCCCCCAAACTCACAAAGACATGGACACTAAACAGCATGATGCTGAACAACTCCTGGATCAACACAGAAATCAAAACATAAAAGATTCCTGGAAACAAATGAAAATGAAGAAACATCTTACAAAAAGCTCTGGGATGCATTGACCACAGTACTAAGAGGGAAATATAAATTTCTATGAGTGCACATCAAAAAAATAGGAAGAGAACAAGTTAGTCTAAAAATCACCCAAGGGATTTGGAAAGGCAAGTCCACCAAAACTCTAAATTCAGCAGAAGAATCCAGATCACCAATGTAAAAGCCCAGATACAGGACATCGAAGACAAAAATACCATAGAAAAAAATCAGTGAAACAAAAAGCTGGTTCTTTGAAAGGTTTAAGCAAGATTGATGGATCCCTAGCCAGAATGGCCAAGAAAAAGCCCAAATAAACACAATTAGAAATGCAAAAGTTCAAGTCACAAATGACCCCAAAGAAATACAAATGATTATTAGAGATATTTATGCACACCTGTATAGAAACTTGATAACCTAAATGAAATGGAAGACTTGCTGATGTCATACAACCTCCCAGGGTTGTAACAAGAAGAAATTGAGATCCTAAATAGACCAGTAACAATCCAGGAAATTGACTCTGTCATAAGAAACCTTCCTACAAAAAAAAAAAAAAAATACCCTGGACCAGATGTATTTCTAGCAGAATGCTACAAAATATACAAGGAGGAACTAATACCAATCCTATTGAAAGTATTCCAGCTTTGGGAGGCAGAGGCAAGAGGACTGCCTGAGCTCATGGGTTCAAGATCAGCCTGGGAAACTTGATGAGACCTGGTCTCTACAATAAATTAAAAAATTAGCCAGGCATGGTGGTGCACACTTGTCATTCCAGCTACTTGGAAGACTGAGGTGGAAGGATCACCTGAGCCCAGTAGGTTGAGGTTGAGGTGGCTGTGAGCATGCCACTGCACTCCAGCCTGGGCAGGGTGAGACTCTAACTCAAAAAAAAGAAAGAAAGAAAGAAAGAAAGTATTCCAGGTAATCCAGAAAGACAGAACTCTCCCCAAATCATTTTATGAAGCTAACATCACACTGATACCCAAACCAGGTAAAGATCCAACAGAGAAAGAGAACTACAGGCCAATATCCCTAATGAACAAAGATATCAAGATTCTCAACAAGATTCTAGCAAATTGGATCCAACAACACATCTAAAAAATCATTCCCCAAGACCAAGTAGGCTTTACCCCCAGGATGCAGGACTATATGCAAGACCATAAATGTAACTAAATACATCAACGGAAATAAAAACAAGAACCACATGATTATATCATTAGATGCAGAAAAAGCTTTCAATAAAATCCAGCATTCCTTCTTGATAAAAACCCTTGAACTCCTAGGCATAGAGGGAACATGCCTTAAAGTAGTAAGAGCCATCTATGATAATCCCACAGACAACATACTGCTAAACAGAGAGAAATTTGGAGCACTTCCCCTGAAAACCAGAACAATACAAGGCTGCCCACTCTAACCCCTCCTGTTCAACATAGTGTTGGAAGTCCTAGCTAGAACAATCACGCAAGAAAGAAATCAGGGCTATCCAAATAGGAAAAAGAAGTCAAGTTATCCCTCTCTGCTGGCAATATGATCCTATACCTTGAAAATCCAAGAGAAACTATCAAAAACCTCCTTGCACTGATAGAGGACTTTGGCAAAGTTTCAGGTACAAAATAAGTGTGCAAAAGACAATCACATTCTTGTACACCACCAACAGATAGGCAGAGAACCAAATAAAGAGCACAACCCCATTCACAATAGCCAAACAAAAAATACCTCAGCATCTTCCTAACCAGGGAGGTGGAAGACCCTTACAATGAAAACTGTAAAACACTGCTCAAAGAAACCAAAGATGACACAAACAAATGGAAAAACAGGCCATGCTCATGGATTGTTAAGAATCAACATCGTTAAGATGCTCATCCTACCAGAGGCAATCTACAGAGTCAATGTTATACTTTTAAAATTACCAACATCATTCTTCTCAGACCTGGAAACAACAATACAGAAATTCATATGGAAACATAAATGACCATGAATAGCCTGTACAATCCTCATCAAAAGAAACAAAGTAGGAGGTATCACACTTTTTGATTTGAAACTTTAGTATAAGGCTATTATAGTAATCAAAACAACCTGGTGTTGGTAGAATAGGCATCTAGATCAATGGAACAGGATAGAGATTCCAGAAGCAAAACTTCAATTTCTCAGCCAACTCATCTTTGACAAAAGCTTCCACCAACAACCACTGGGGAGAGGATAACCCATTCAGTCAGTAAATGGTGCTGGGAAAACTGGCTGACCTCATGCAGAAGATTGAAACAGGATCCCTACCTATCACCATACACAAAAATTAACTCCTAATGAATCAAAGACCTAACCATAAAATCTCAAATGTTAAGAAACTTAGAAAATGCAGGAGAAACCCTAATGGAAATTGAAATAGGCCATCAGTTCCTGATCAGAAGCCCATGTCATAAGAGATAAGATTGACAAGTGGGACCTCATCAAACTGAAAAGCTTCTGCAAAGCAAAAGAAACCACCAAGAGAGCAGGGAGACAGTCCACAGAATGAGAAAAAAATATCTTACAGCTGCGTATCTGACAAAGGCCTAACATCCAGGATCTACAAGGAGCTCAAACGAACTGAAAGGAAAAAAAGCAAACAGCCCATTAAAAAGAGGGCAAAAGATATGAATAGGCATTTCTCAAAAGAAGGCATATGAGCAACTAACATAACATGAAAAAAAAAAATGCCCAGCCTCACTAAACATCAGAGAAATTCAAATCAAAACCATGTTGAGATACCACCTAACTCCAGAAAGAATAGCCATCATTAATAAAAACAACAATGATTGGTGAGGATGCAGAGCAAAGAGAATACTATATGGTTAGTGGGAATGCAAACTAGTTCAACCCTATGGAAGGCAGTGTGTTGATTCCTAAAAGAACTAGAACTTGACCTTCCATATGACCCAGCAATCCCCCTTCTGGGAGTACACCTGGAGGAACTTAAACCACTCTACAAAAAAGATACCTGCACATACATGTTTATTGCAGCACTACTCACAAAGCAAAAACAGGGAACCAACCATGCTGCCCATTGAAACTGGACTGGATAAATGAAATGTGGTACATATACATGATGGACTATTACACAGCCATAAAGGACAAAATTATGGACTTCACAGCAACTTGGATGGATTTAGAGTCTATAATACTCAGAAACAAAGAACTGAGTACCACATGTTCTCAATCATAAGTGAACCCTGAACGTTTACCAATAATACTCTAAGAAAGGGATTGGAATCAGCAGTAAACTGCCAGGGAAGTGGGTATGGGGACATGCAACCTCAATCAGGGTACCTGGTCTAAAACCAGGCGAAGTGGGAATCAGAGGAAGGCCTACGTTTTACCTGTACGTTGACCACTTGTATACTTAACCCTGAGTTGTACCCCACATCTTTAAAATAAAAAAGAAATGCAATATTCTAGTTAAAACAAAGCATCACAAAAAATAAAAAATAAGAGATATAAATAATGTAAAATTAGTCCATTGATCTTAATTAAGTAGCAAAATATGACAGTATTTCAGTAATTGTCTCCTCATGCAATAATGTTGACTATGATGTCACAACATGAAGTAAAGCACTCACTGTTTGAGGTAACTTTATGGAAAATCTATTTTACCTACCTAAAATTTCATCCCTTTAAAGAAGGCAGTTTTACACAAATAACTATATAAAACAATGGCTTTTGTTATATTGTTAATTTGTAAGATTTCTTTTTGGATTATAATTCAAAATATACACAGATATGAGCAAAACTTAGTTTAAAATCCTTTTCCTATTTACGATATCTTAAAATATTCCTAAGATTAAGTTTTATCTTAAATGAAAGCCATGATGATTTATTTTATTGAATGAGAAAAATATATTTGATAAAAGAAAGGTGTGTGATGAATCAAAAGTAATATTACTAAATAATATTAGTCTTTGTAATTCTGGATATGTCAATTAGAATTTCTCATATAAATAAAGTGCATGTATTACTTAACATTAAAGCTAATTCATGTCTGTGATTGTTAAGTTTACATGTCAACTGGCTGAGATACAAAATACCCAGACATTTGATCAAACGTTATTCTGGGGGTGTCAGTGAGTGTCTCTGGATCATATTAACATTAGAATTGGTGATATAAAAAGATTGCCCTCCCTTATGTGGGTGAGTCCCATCCAATAAATTGAAAGAATTAGAATCAGCAGCCTTCTACCTCAGCAAAATTCCTAGGGATCCAGTGGTGTGAGCATGTTGAAATAGCCTTTCTAAGAAGGGTGAATGGTTGCCTCATGTCCCTCTGACAATGAAAAAATAAACACAACACTCAGTAGGCCTTTTTGGATTCTGGAGGTAACATATCCTCATTTGGGTATATTACTAAGAGTTCCAAAAATTTGCTAGTTTTGAGTGGGGACTAGAGCAAGAAAAGGCTCTGCATAAAGGCTGACCCTCCCAAGACTAAGAGGGTCTTATTCTTCCTGACTGCCTTTAAAAATCCAAGCTGGGCTCAGTGGCTCAGCCTGTAATCCCGTGCCAGTGGGAGGCTGAGGTGAGTGGATTGCCTGAGCCCACGGGTTCGAGACCCACCTGGGCAACTTGGCAAGACCTTTACAATAAATCAAAAATCAGCCGGGCATGGTAGCACGCAGCTGTAATTCCGGCTACTCGGAAGGCTGAGGCGGAAGGATCGCCGGAGCCCAGCAGGTCGACGCTGCGGTGGCCGGGAGTGGCCACTGCACTCCAGTCCGGGTGAGAGAGTGAGACTCCAACTCAAAAAAATAAAATAAAATAAAATAAAAATAAAAATCTGGAAGATCACACAGGCCAGACTCAGTGGCTCAGCCTGTAATCCCAGCACTTTGGGAGGCCAAGATGAGTAGACTGCCAGAGCCCACGGGTTCGAGACCCACCTGGGCAACTTGGCAAGACCTTTACAATAAATCAAAAATCAGCCGGGCATGGTAGCACGCAGCTGTAATTCCGGCTACTCGGAAGGCTGAGGCGGAAGGATCGCCGGAGCCCAGCAGGTCGACGCTGCGGTGGCCGGGAGTGGCCACTGCACTCCAGTCCGGGTGAGAGAGTGAGACTCCAACTCAAAAAAATAAAATAAAATAAAATAAAAATAAAAATCTGGAAGATCACACAGGCCAGACTCAGTGGCTCAGCCTGTAATCCCAGCACTTTGGGAGGCCAAGATGAGTAGACTGCCAGAGCCCACGGGTTCGAGACCCACCTGGGCAACTTGGCAAGACCTTTACAATAAATCAAAAATCAGCCGGGCATGGTAGCACGCAGCTGTAATTCCGGCTACTCGGAAGGCTGAGGCGGAAGGATCGCCGGAGCCCAGCAGGTCGACGCTGCGGTGGCCGGGAGTGGCCACTGCACTCCAGTCCGGGTGAGAGAGTGAGACTCCAACTCAAAAAAATAAAATAAAATAAAATAAAAATAAAAATCTGGAAGATCACACAGGCCAGACTCAGTGGCTCAGCCTGTAATCCCAGCACTTTGGGAGGCCAAGATGAGTAGACTGCCAGAGCCCACGGGTTCGAGACCCACCTGGGCAACTTGGCAAGACCTTTACAATAAATCAAAAATCAGCCGGGCATGGTAGCACGCAGCTGTAATTCCGGCTACTCGGAAGGCTGAGGCGGAAGGATCGCCGGAGCCCAGCAGGTCGACGCTGCGGTGGCCGGGAGTGGCCACTGCACTCCAGTCCGGGTGAGAGAGTGAGACTCCAACTCAAAAAAATAAAATAAAATAAAATAAAAATAAAAATCTGGAAGATCACACAGGCCAGACTCAGTGGCTCAGCCTGTAATCCCAGCACTTTGGGAGGCCAAGATGAGTAAATTGCCTGAGCCCACACGTTTGAGATCGACCCAGGCAACTTGGCGAGACCTCGTCTCTACAATAAATTTTTAAAATATTAGCCAGGTATGGTAGCATGCAGCTACAGTTCTGACTACTTGGAAGGTTGAGGCGAAGTATCACCTGATCTCAGCAAAGCGACACTGAGGTGGCTGTGAGTGTGCCGTGGCACTCGAGCCTGGGTGACAGAGTGAGACTTCAATTCAAAAATAATTATAATAATTTAAAAAAATAAAGTAAATAAATAAGATCTGGAAGATCAGTTCTTTCCTGCCTTCAAACTCAGACTGAAACATGGGCTTCTTCTGGGTCTGGAGCCTGCTGGCATTTGTATTGGAATTATGTAATCAGCTCTCCTGGGTCTCTAGCCACCTATCTGGAGATCTTGGTACTTGTCAGCCTCCGTAATCACATGAGCCATTTCGTTATGTTGAATCTCTATTCTCTCTCTCTCTCTCTCTCTCTCTCTCTCTCTCTCTGTGTGTGTGTGTGTGTGTGTGTGTGTGTGTGTGTCTGTGTCTGTCTCTGTCTCTGTCTCTCTTCTTCAGAGAACCCTAATACAAATTTTGGTTCTATTGTGATCTGATGATAGATATACATAAAATATCACTATTGTATACC
This sequence comes from Carlito syrichta, assembly GCF_000164805.1. NCBI lineage: Eukaryota > Metazoa > Chordata > Mammalia > Primates > Tarsiidae > Carlito > Carlito syrichta. The sequence continues at coordinate 205,341 of NW_007245750.1, forward strand.
CTTAGTCAACTGCTTATAAGAAGCAGATACTTAGGTGACTGTCTGTGTGATATATTCAGACACGTTTGGCAAACTGTTGACTATAATGAGATTGTCTGGTTGTGCCTAAAGTCACTGGACAAAGTAGGAAAACAAAAGGACGAGTTCATGGATCCAAATTCTGAGATCGTTGCTGCATACATGACCTGAAAGCTCCTACAAATGCCCTAAAGGAGACCCTTATCTCCTATATTCACAGTGCTGAGATGACTGAAAATTAAACTCAGAGCCTCATCCTATGGCAGAATTTAGACACAAGTTGAATTTCCAGTTTTGTAGGGTGTCTGCTATTATGAGGACATTAATTGGGAAGAAATAGTATACTGCAAGTGGGACTGGAGATGTGCAGGAAGAGCCTGATGAAACTGGGGACATTTGGGCCCTAAAGCCTGATGAAGAGCTAGTAGAGGAGACCTCTCCACCCCTGGTGGTTGCGGGCTTCATCCATGAAGTCTGAGGGTGAAGACGCTGTAATGGCATCCCCTGAGGCAGTTGCCATGCCAACAGTGCTGCGTCTTCTCGGGACCCACCCCTACCACCCCTTTTTGCCTCTAGACCTGTAATTTGACTTGAGTCCTAGGAGGCCCCTAAAGGCAAGATTCAGAATGTGACCATGGGGTGGTATCTTACACTCTTTGAGAACTATATGCGTTTTCTCATTTATGCAGATATAAATCCAGGGAACATTTGTGAGAATGGGTATTAAGGGTGTTGCATAATGGTGGAAAGAACATAAAGTGTATCAGGCTGAATTTATTGATATGGGCTCACTAAGCAGAGAGTCTGCATGTAGTGTTGCAACTCAGAGAGTTAGACAGGGCTCTGACTGATTAGTTGGTTGAAAAATGGACCAAGAGGTGACCCACCACCAGTGAGGTGGAAATAACTGGAACTTCCATGGTTTAATGTAGAGGAAGCGATTCAAAACTTTGGAGGTCTGAATGTTACAGTGGATTTGTCATTTAAGATCTGGGAGAGTCCAGAAGACATACTTAAATTTTACCATGACGATGAGAAATGGATTTGTGAGGGAAGCCCTGGTGTCCTTGTTATCTGCAGGCCAGTCCTTACCGTGGGAACTGCAGTCCGTCTGAATTAGGAAACCCAAATGCAATGGGAATAATTGGATCCCAAGGCAGAGGGGGCCAAGTAGTGGCAGTCAACCACCAAAGGCAAGTTTACATAGTAACGGTAATGGACAACAGAGTCAAAGCAGCAATCAAAATGGTCATTTGCTAGCATTAGCTGGGAAGCCTGATACGTTCTTACTTGATCAATATAAGCAAAAAAGTTCCAGGTCAAGTGAACCAAAATCTAACCTGAATAAAAACAGAGTTTCATGACCCTGCAATCAACTCCCAGACTAGAACCAGTTTATAGACCCACAACTCCTTGAGTGGAATGACAGAGAGGCTAGATATCCTCTTGAGGAAGGACCCTGGTACACTTCCAAAAACTTATGGTGTTAACTTTTCTCCCAGCCTTTCTCAAAGGACCTATGGCTTTTTACCAGAGTATGCACGAACGGAAGGAGGCAATCCGATCTTTTAAGAACTGCTAGATACCAGCTCTGAACTGACTCTAATTTCAGGAGACCCCAGATGTCACTGTGGTCCATCAGTCAGAATAGGGGCTTTTTTTTGCAAGTCAAGTGATCAATGGAATTTTAGCTCAGATCCATCTCACAGTAGATCAGTGAGTTTCCAGACCTTTCCTGCGGTTGTTTCTCCAGTTCTGGAATGCATAATTGGAATAAATGTACTCAGCAGTTGAAAAGAATCTCTACATTTGTTCCCCGCCTTGTGTAGTGAGAGCTGTTATGATTAAATGGCCAAATGGAAGTCACCAGAACTGCCCTCTATCTAGGAAAATACTAAACCAAAATCATCATGTCACATTCTTGGAGGAACTACAGAGATTAGTGTCACCAGGGTTGGTGATTTCCATCATATCCCGATTCAATTAGCCTATCTGGCCTATGTAGAAGACAGGTGGAACTTGGAGAATGACAGTGGACTCCTGTAAGGTTAACCAGATTGTGACTCCGATTGCAGTTGCTCTACCAGATCTGGTTTTATTGCATGAGCAAATTGATACATCTTTGGTACCTAATATGCTGCTGTTGATCTAGACAATGCCTTTTTTCTTCATCCCTGTCAATAAGGCCTATCAGAAGCAGTTTGTGTTTACCTGGCAAGACCAGCAGACACTCCCCGTCTCAAGGATGTGCCGTTTCTCAGCCTTGTGCCATACTTTAGTTTGCATTTTACCCTTTCACAGGATTTCACATTGGTTTTTACACTGATACTTGCTGATCAAACCTGGTGAGCAAGAAGTAGCAAATGCCCTAGATCTGTTGGTAAGACATTTGCATGCCAGAAAATGGGAAATCTGACAGAAATTCAGAAGCCTTGTATCTCGGCGAAATTCCTAGGGATCCAGTGGCGCGGAGCATATTGAGATTGCCTTTCTAAGAGGAAGGGTACCTTACGATGAAAAAAATGAACACAACACTGAGTGGGCCTCTTTGGATCTTGGAGGTAACATGGTCCTCACTTGAGTATATTACTGAGTGTTCCAAAAATGTGCTAGTTTTGAGTGGGGACCAGAACAGAGATGGTACTAATCCTTGCCCCACAAATTCTCAGTCAGTAATTCTAACATAGGGTCCCAGGAAACTGCACTTTTCATAAGTACTTTAGGTGATTTTGGTGCAGGTACTTCAAGTAACTTATGAGCAGAATAAGGATCTTTAATGGGCTCCCAGAACATTACAAATGTTTGTGAACCATTGTCCTAAGCGGTGTTCACAATCTCTTTTTTCCTCTACTAGTACCTATCCCAAACACAATGCAAATCTAAAAACTAAAAATTTTGGAATTTCAAATACCTAAGACCATTCATTTCATTTTCCAAAAACTAGTTAAAAAGAGAGAAATTACTTTTAAAGTAAATTTTTTTTAAAGTTGAGCAAAATATACATTTTTTGCATGTGTGTTACCTTCCTCATAAATGATTGCCTTAGTTCATATCTTTGTTTCTGGAAAACATCTTTTCACTATCTTCAGATACATTTCTTAGGATTTTGGTTTTGGTTTTGTTCTCTTTTCCATAATATGACATGCATGCATATGTGCAAATATAATAAACATGTTTTCTTCATTGAATATAAAATTTCAAAACATTATGCAATAGACCGATCATGTTAACCTTGAAAGGAGTAGTTTTATTTCTACATCTCTGCCAAGCTACTTGGAAAAGTAAACTAAAATTTTATGTTTTCATGGTTAAAATAGAATTTTCTAGTTAATTTAAAAATAACTAATATTCATTGTTATATATCCTAGGCATTTACACTGTTTGCTACACATTTCCTGGAACTATGCCATTTAGATGTCCTGTATCCTAATGTGGAAAACATGCATTTTGAAGTGCAACATGTAAAGAATGCCACAAGAAATAAGGAAACAATTTTGTATACCTACAAACTGTCTAAGGGACTCACAGAAGAGAAAAATTATGGTACTGCATGTAGAAATTATACCCATTCATTGAAAAGCTATATATTCTGCAAAGACAAGGTTTCATCTCCTCTTGACTTGGCTGTCAATCTAAGCAACTTTTGCTGTCATACTTCTGAGTGCTTATTTTCTCTTAGACTGTATTTCCTATGTCAAACCAATATATAAATATTAAAATCTTACTTTTAAACTATTATGAACAGTAACTATGTAGAACTACGGCACATGAAAACCCTTGGTTTATGTTTGCAAGTTATATTAATTTAAATGTTTATATTTTCTTTGTTTTTTTCAGGTTCAGGAAATTAAGTCTAAAATCTTAAAAGGGATTGTATTACCAAATTATGTGATATTCTTAAACTTGGTTAATACTACCTATATTATTAAATCTCACAGACTCAGAATCTTCATTGATCTGTACATATAAGTTCCAAATATTATTTTATCTATGAATGTGACCTTCTGAGAGAAAAAAAATAACTTTCTTTTGCTATTTGAAATGGGAAATCAACTGGATAACTTATTGTATCAGTTGTTTAATCTTCATCAGCCTCAATTTCATTATCTATGAAATGGGGGTCATTTTTTATATATGTGTAGTTGTGAAAATTCAATGAATTATCAAGTGTGAACTGCCAAGTATTGTCCCTAGCAATTAGTAACTTCTCAATAAATGTTGGTGTTGCTTCTATTGCTTCAAAAGCAGTAAATATAGTAAACTATTAGAACACAGTAGAAGGCCTATATGGCATTTATACAATAAATTAGGCTCTGAAAACATGAGAATAATAGTTGATACTTTGAACTTGCACAAGGAGTAGTCACCTACTATTATGTCTTCTGAGAAATTTAAGTCTCATTGGTCCACTAGGTAGATGAATGTTCAGCCATAGGATTATCTCCTTGACTAGACTTTCTCTTTTCCTGCAAAACCCATATGTCCTTTGACCTTCTGTTAGCCAATTACATATGTAATTGGAATTTCAATGTTATTATTTTCTAATTATCTCTTTTGGTTTGTGCTGTCTCAGAGGTATGTTGAGAAGTAATTGATATTCTAATTATATGTCTTAGACAAGTAATTAAATCTAATAATTGATAAGTTGTCATTCCAAAACTTTGAGAAACTTAGAGAATTGTTGAGTACTTCAGAAATGCCTGTAGAAGGGAGGTTGAAATCTGTGAAGAAAATATTAATAATAAATATTAAAACAAACATAATAATATTAAAACAAACATAACTGACAGCAATAACAATATTGAAGCCCATTTAAAAAATAATTTTAGGATTAAAAGCTGCAGAGGTGTCATCACTTCCACCATCAATTGTCTTGGATGCCAAAGAAATCACAACTCAAATTACAAGACAAATTTTGGTAAGAAATTTTTAACAGTAAGAATTGTTTGTGTTGCACATTAAAGAAAATACTTTTAACCTACATTTTTATTATGGCCTTTGATCTCAATATGTAGTAATTAATATAATAATTAAAATATTTACAATAAAAATAATTTATAAGCAAAGAAAATACTTTAAATTTTTATTAAAATTTATTTTTTTTTATTTTAAATTCAGGGGATACATGCTCAGGTTGTTACATAGGTATATTGCGTGATGGGGAGGTTTGGGCTTCTCTTGAACCTGTCCATCCAAATAATGAGCATGGTACTCAGTAGATAGTTTTTTAATCCTTTCCTCCCTCCCTTCTTCCCCTCTTTATTCTCCAATGTCTGTTCTCATCTCTGTGTTCGTGTGTACCCAGTGTTTGGCTCCCACTTAGAGTGAGAATACACAGTATTTGGTTTTTTATGGCTGTGTGGTATTCCATGGTGGACACGTACCATGGTTGGTTCCAAGTCCTTGCTATTGTGATTGGTGCTGCGATAAGCATACAAGTGCAAGCGTCTTTTTGGTTAGATGAATCATGTTCCTTTGGGCATATGCCCAGTATTGCTGCATCAAGTAGTAATTCTATTTTTAGTTATTTGAGAAATCTCCAAACTGCTTTCCACAGGGACTGAGCTAGTGTATGTTCCCACCAGCAGTGTATGAATAGTCCCTCTTCTCTGCAACCTCACCAACATCTGTTGTTTTTTGTCTTATTATTATAGCCATTCCGACATGGGTGAGATAGTGTCTCATTGTGACTTTGATTTGCATTTCTCTGATGATTCCTCACGTTGAGCACTTTTTCATGTTTATTGGCCACTTGTATATCTTCTTTTTGATGTATCTGTTCATGTCCTTTGCCTACTTTTTAAGGCGGTTATTTGGTTTTTTCTTGTCAATTTGTTTCGCTTCCTTGTGGATTCTGGATATTCGTCCTTTATTGAAATCATAGTTTGTGGATACTTCCTCCTATTTTTTAGGTTGTCTTTTTACTCCATGGAGGAGCCTGGATGCTGTCTGCACTCAGTGCTATCTGCATTTCACCCTAATACTTACGTAGTGGCAGATGTTATACTGTTTCTTAGCTTCTAGGCTTTTTCTTGTTTTGTCTGCATTTAAAACTTCAAATTTAAAGAAAATAGTTTTAGTGTACATGTTTACTAAAGGCTTTGATCTAAATTTATAATAATTAACATGATTAAAATATTTAATTTCTAAAGAAGCAAAGAATATCCTTTTTACTTGTTCAAACTTTTTTTGTTTGGTCTATTATATCCTTTTCTAGTAAGTCAGCTAGTAAGATAGAAGAGAAAAGGTCAAGAATTTCCTATAATAATTATTGCTACCATAACTTTATAATGAGAAAATAAATCTACTTAAAGTATTAAAAATAAAATTACTATGTACATTTGCATATCTTTTCAAAAATAGTTTCAAAGCTCTTGTATCCATTACAATATGTAAATCACATAAATAATTAGGTCTTTCTAGTAAAAGATAAATAATAAAAGTACTGTTTTTAGTTTCAGTTTTGCAACTTCACAGAATAAATTTGTCTCGTTCACTGATTTGCTAAGAAACAGTAGGTCCAAACCTCAACTCATGGTTTTTAATAGAATAGGATTTTGTAAATACACATGACCAGTTTAGAAATTTGCTTAATTTAAGCAATTTAAGTTGGCTTTTCCAGTTCAGGTTGTGCCATCCTACTCTCCCACTTTAATATCTTATTTTTTGTTGTTGTTGTTTGTTTTTGAGACAGGGTTTTGTTCCATCACCCAGTGTGGAATGCAGTGATGCAATTATGACTCACTATAGCCTCAAACTCCTGGGCTCAAGGGAGCCTCCCGCTTCAGCCTCCTGAGTAACTAGAACTATAGGTGCATGACACCACAGCTGGTTAATTTTTAAATTGTTTGTAAGGATCATTATCCCATCAGATTGCACAGGATGGTCTCAAACTCCCAACTCAAAGCTATCTTCCCATCTCAGCGTCCCAAAGTGCTAGGATTACAGGCGTGTGCTACCACGTCCAACCTTGAACTCACTTCTGTTGACTTAATATTTGGAAATATTTTTAAAAATCAAGTTTCTTTATAGTTTTAAAAAATCCAGTGTGTTTAGTAAACTGAGCTAGGTGTGATGTGATATTTACTTCAATAAGTTTTCTGTGTCCCTCACTTTTTCTTTACCAGCCTTTCATTCTTACTGCATTTCTTTCTCCTTGAAGTTCCTGGACTGCCTCTGTAACTTCGCTTGCCTAATTACCCATTTGACTCCCTTCATCAGAAATTTCGACGGTGCTCTAGTTCTGCAGAACCTTTCATTATCTCTTGAAATCTCTTTAGATTTCGTCTTGCCAGATTTCAATTATGGAACACCTTTCTACTAGCCTTCTAGGCTTTGATTTTTCTAATGATGTTTGAAAAATATTCAAAACAGGCTAATTTTACTTACTACAAACTTATATATTCTAAGTTTAGTTGAATATTTTACTGGATAATTTTTTTTAATTTTTAAAATTAACACTTAATAGTTGTACATGTCTTGGGGGTACATATAATATTTTGATACTTGCATATAATGTCTAATAATTAAATTAGGTTAGTTTTTAAATCACTTTTATCATTTCTTTGTCAAAGATGTAAATGTTACCAAACATTTTTCTTCATGTTGGAAACATTCCAGTTCTTCTTTTCTAGCTATTTTGAGCTATACAGCACATTATTGTTTGATTATTGTTAAATATAGTCACCCTACTCTATTACTGAACACTAGATCCTTCTATCTAGCTGTATTTTGTACCCATTAACCCACCTCTCTTTATTCCCTTCCATGCCATATTCTTCCTAACTTTTGGTAACCCTCAGTCATCTCCATGAGATCAGTTATTTTAGCTCAAACATGAGTGAGAATGTGGTATTTGTCTTTCTGTGCCTAACTCATTTCACTTAATATAATGAACTTCTATTTTATTCATGTTGCAGCAAATGACAGGATTTTATTCATCTTTTACTAAATAATATTTTATTGTGTATATGAACCACATTGTTTAATCTGCTCTTCTGTGATGAACACTTAGGTTCATTCTCATATCTTGACTGTTGTGAATAGCTGCAGTAAACACAGGCATACAGATATTTCTTCGATACACTGATTTCATTTCTTTTGGATATATATGCATAGTGGGACTGCTGGATCATATGGTAGTTCTGTTTTTATTTTTTTTTGAGAAATGTCTATACTGTTTGTCACAGTGGCTATACTAATTTACCTTCCTATCAACAGTGTACGAGCATTCCCATTTCAACATATCCTTGCTAGCATGTTATTTTTTGTCTTTTTGGTAAAATCAGTTTTAACTGGGGTGAGATTATATTTCATTGTGGTTTTGATTTGCATTTCCTTGATGATTATTGATAGTGAGTATTTTTTCAAACATCTGTTGGTCATTTGTATGCCTTCTTTTGAGATATGTCCATTTATATCTTTTGCCCATTTTTAATCACATTATTTTTTTTTTGCTATTGAGTTCCTTATATATTTTAGTTATTACTTCCTTGTTGGAAATATAGTTTACAATATTTTCTTCCATTTTGTAGGTTACCTCTTCACTTTGTCGAATTTTCTTTTGCTGTGTAGAATCTTTTTAGTTTAATGTAATTCCTTTAGTCTATCTTGACTTTTGTTGCTTGTGCTTTAGAAGTCTTACCCAAAAAGTATTTGTGTAGACTAATGTCCTAAAGCATTTCCCAAGTTTTTTTCATGGTTTTATACCTTGCATGTAGTCCATTTTGATTTGAATTTTGTATATGGTGAGAGATTGGGGTCTAGCTTCATTCCTCTGCATGTGGTAATCTGGTTTTTCTATCATTTGTTAGAGAGACTATTGTTTTCCCAGTGTATCTTCTTGGTGCTTTTCTAAAAATTGACTATAAATATATGGATTTATTTCTGGATTCCTCCTCTGTTCCATTGGTCTGTATGTCTATTTTATGTCAGGGCCATGCTGTTTTGGTTACTATGGCTTTATTGTATATCTTGAAGTAAGGTAGTATGCTTTTCTTTTTGCTCAGGATTGTTTTGACTGGGGTCTTTTGTAGTTCCATATGTATTTTAGAATTTTTTTTCTATTTCTGTCAATAATGTCATTGATATTTTGAATAGGTATTGGTATTTTGCATTGAATCTGTAAATCCCTTTGGGTCGTATTGACATTTTAGCAGTATGTATTATTCCAGTCTATGAACACCGGACATCTTTTCCTTTTTTTGTCCGCTTTCATTTCCATCATCAAGATTTTATGCTTTTTCTTATAGTGATCCCTTAATTATTCGGTGAAACTTATTCCTAGGTGTTTCATATTTTTGCAGCTGTTGTGAATAGGATTGCTTTCTTAATTATTTTTTCAGTTTGTTTGCTATTGACATATATAAAGGTTTCTGATTTTTGTTTACTAGTATTATGCTGAGGATTTTTATCTCTGTGTTCTTCAAGAATATTGGCCTGTATTTTTCTTTTTTGTTGTTGTTTGTAACCTAGTCTGCTTTTAGTATGAGGTTAATGCTGGCCTTGTAAAATGAATTTGGAAGTATTCCTTGCTTTTCAATCTTTTGGAATAGTTGTAGCAGAATTGGTATAAGTTCTTTATATGTTGGATAGAGTTAAGTAGTGAAGTCATCAGGTCCTGGGATTTTCTTTTTTGGAAGAATGTTTTATTAGTTTTTTGTTTTGTTTTGTTGTTGTTGTTTATAAAGTAGGATTTATTGAGAAGACAGAAAAGTTCCCACAGTGGGAGGAGACCTGAGGGGTTGCCCTATTAGTGTTTTAATCATGTTACTTGGTTTGTTCAGTAGGTTTCTTGGTAGATTTTTTGCATCTCCTAATTTATTTATTTATTCTAATTTTTTAAAATTCTTCAAATTTTCCAATTTGTTGGCCTGTGGTTGTTTATAATAGTCTCTAATGATCCTTTGTATTTCTGTGTTATCAGTTGTTATATCTCTGTTTTTATTTCAGATTTTCTTTGGGTCTTCTCTATTTTCTTCTTATTCTAACTAAAGGTTTATTGATATTATCTTTCAAAAAAAAACCCCATATATTTATTTTATCTTTTGTATTTATTTTAGTCTCAGTTTATTTCTTCTCTGATTTTTATTCTTTCTTCTACTAATATTGGATTTGCTTTGTTTTTGCACTTCTAGCTTCTAGAGGTGCATTGTTAGGTTGGTTATTGGGGGAAATCTTTACACTTTTTTTTTGTAGGTATTTATTGCTATATAAATTTCCCTCTTAGCAATACTTTTGCTGTATCTCAAAGATTTTGGTATGTTGTGTATTCATTTTCTTTCTTTCTTTCTTTCTTTTTTTTTGAGTCGGAGTCTCACTCCATCACCCAGGCTAGAGTGCAGTGGCGTGTTCATGGCCACCCCAGCATTGACCTGCTGGGCTTCAGTGATCCTTCCACCTCAGCCTTCCAAGTAACTGGAACTACAGGTGTGCACTACCACACCCAGCTAATTTTTTATTTATTGTAGAGATGAGGTCTTACCAAGTGGCCCAGGCTGGTCTCAAACCCCCAGGCTCAGGCATTTCACTTGCCTCAACCTCCCAAAATGCTGGGATTACAGGCTGAGCCACTGAACGCAGCCTCATTTTCATTTGTTTTAAGAAATTAAAATTTTTTACTTCATTTCTTCATTGCATCATTGATCATTCATGAGCCTGTTGTTCAATTTCCATGTGGTGTTTTAGTTTCCAAAGTTCATCTTGTTAATGATTTCTAGTTTTGTTTCATTGTGGCCAGAAAAGATACATGATAGGATTTTGACTTTTTACAATTTTTTGACATTTGTTTTGTGACCTGACACGTTGTCCATGCTGGAGCATGTGCTGATGAGAATAATGTATATTCTGCAGTATTTGGATGAAATGTTCTATAAATGTCAGTTAGGGTTCATTTGTTCTAGAGTACAGTGTTCAGTGTTTCTGTGTTGATTTTCTGTCTGTGAGTTTGTTTCATTGCTGAGAGTAGGATGCTGAAGCCCATTACTTGGTATTGTGTCACAATACCTCTCTCTCTTTAGACCTATTAATATTTGCTTTATATATTTAGATGTTCCAGTGTTGGGGGCATATTTATTCACCATTGTTACATCCCTTTATCATTATATAGTGACCTTCTTTGTCTCTTTTCGCTGTCCTTAGCTTAAAGTCTATTTTATCTGATAGATACTGCTGCTCTTTTTGGTTTTCATTTGGCTATATTTTTTCCATTCCTCCACTTTTATTCTGCATATGTCTTTATAGCTGAAGTAAGCTTCTTGTAGGCAGCATATAGTTGTCTTGTGTTTTTATCAATTCATCAATTTTGTCTTTTAATTGGATAATTTAGTCCACTTGCATTCAGTTTTATTACTGATAGATAAACACTGCTGTCATCTTGCTGCTTGTTTTCTGGCTGTTTTGTAAGTTCTCGCTTCCTTTCTTACTTGCTGTCTTTTTTTTTTTTTTTTTTTTTTTTTGT
>NW_007245750.1:216850-226590 GCF_000164805.1 Carlito syrichta
CTGCACTACCACACCCGGCTAATTTTTTGATTTATTGTAGAGGTGAGGTCTCACCAAGTTGCCCAGGTGGGTCTCAAACCCGTGGGCTCAGGCAATCCACTCTCCTCAGCCTCCCAAAGCATGGGATTACAGGCTGAGCCACTGAGCCTGGCTCTGTCTTTTTTTATAGTTGAATGATCTTCTCTGGCAGTACATTTTAATTTGTTTCCTTTTATTTTTAGTATATCTCTTATGGTCTGTTTTATGGTTACCGTGAGGCTTACAAAAAACATCTTATAGTTATTTTAAACAGATGACTACTTAATTTTGATCACAAAGAGAAGAAAAGTAACATGCAAAAGAAAAATAGAAAAACTCTATACTTCAACTTTATTCCCCCACTCTGAGTTTTTGTTGTATCAATTTATATCTTACATTGTCTCTTAACAGTTTGCTGTAGTTATTATTTTTGATAAATTTGTCTTTCAGTTTTCATACTAGAAATATGAGTGGATTACATATCACTTATGTACTTACTTGGATCAGTGAGTTTTAACTGTTCAAAAAAATTTTGTTTTGCACATTAGCATTTTTCAGACTGGAGAGCTCTCTTTAGCATTTCTTATAAGATGGGTCTAATAGTGACAAAGTCCCTAAGCTTTTTCTTGCCTGGGAAAAACTTGTTTATCTTCTTCACGTTTGAAGGAAAGTTTTGCTGGGCACAATATTCTCAGTTGCCAAGTCATTTTTATTCAACACTTTGAATATATTGTCCCGTTTCCTCCTGACCTATATGGTTTTTGCTGAAAGATCTGTTGTCAAACAAATTGGAGATCTTCTGTATGTTATTTCCTTGTTTTCTCTTGCTGCTTTTAGGATCCTTTGCCTTTGACCTTTGAGAATTTCCCTTGGGTTCTCTTGAGTTGAATATGTCTAGTGTTCTGTGGCCTCCTATATATGTATATTTATATATTTCTCTAAGTTTGGAAAGTTTTCTGTTATTATTTCTTTAAATAAGGTTTCTACTCTTGAGCACCAGTGACTCTTAGATTTGTTCTTAGGAGGTCATTCTCGTTCAGGCTTTCTTTGTTTCTTCTCATTCCTTTTCTTTTTCTCCTCTGACTATATTGTTCATAGCCTGTTCTTGAGCCCCCTCATTCTTTCTTCTTTTTGATCTGTTTTGTTATTGAGAGCCTCCAGTGCATTTTTCATTTCAACAAATGTGTTTCGCAGTTCCAGGACTTCTGTTTGATTTTTTAAATTATTATTTCAGTCTCTGTTAAATTTCTATGATAATTTTTCTGAATTACTTTTCTGTGCTGTCTTGGAGCTTGCTGAATTTTCTTAAAATTACTGTTTTGATTTCTTGATCTGAGAGCTCATATTATCATCATCTCATGGGTGTCAATCACTGGTTTGTCCATTGGGAGGAGGTCATGGTCTCCTGTTTACTCTTGTTGCCTTCACTCTTAAAGATTAGTTTTGTTATTTCTGCCTTTACTATCTGTCTTGTATGTTTGTATGTATGTTTGTCTTGTACGTCTGTCTTGTATGTGTGCTTAGAGAGTCTTTGCAATTTCCTGGTTCCCCTAGTCCTAGATCACCGCCTCATTCTCGACACTAGATGGCACCTTAAGCCCAGATTTGCCTCCGTTCTGGTAAACATTTGGGGCACTGCCCTTCCAGGTTGGGGGTGGGGTCTCAGAGGGAACGGTGGACACCTTGGCTGGCTCTGGGTTTTTGCTCAGAAGACCTGTGGAGGGTGCCTCCCGTAGCGTGGTGCTGCCTAACATTCACTCGAACGGGCGTCTCCTTTGACTGAAATAAAGTGCAGAGCTTTGCTGGCTGGTGTTTCTGGTTCCACCTCCCCTCTTTGTATCTAGTTGCCCTCAGGGATTTTTCTCCTTCCGGGCACTTGTAGCTTGAAGCAGGAATGGTGTTCCTGCAAGGGAACCCAAGACAGTGGGGAAGCTGGCTTTCCACCTTGATCTGACTCTGAAGTATCGGAACCATGAGGCTGGGGGGAATTTTCCATGCATGGTGCCTAGCAGATTCGGAAGAGGGAGTGGCAGATAGAGAAGTTAGTTTCCTTTTTTATCTGCCTGGAGACTTTTGCTTTCTCTGTGGCCCTGGGGAATCATCTCAGCCTCGGTCTGAGTTCTCAAACGTTGCTGGTGATAATCCTGGCTCTGGATACTGGTTCTGTGGGGCGGGGGAAGCCAGGTTGCTTCCACTGTGCTGTGTGGGTGATGTCTATCATTTTCTTTTTTTATTTTCTTCTCTTTTATTCATCTCTATGGCTTCTTTTAAAATATTTTCTCTCTTCCGGAGCCGCCTCCTTTTTTTTAACAAACTTGAGGTTGTTTTGATGCGTACTTGAACTTTCCCTCCTTCCCAGTTTTATTTGGACTGTTTTTGCTCTTCCCCGTCTGTCATCCCACTCGCCACAAAGCAGGAGATCGCCTGGCTTTTCTGCCTTTCATTCATCTCCATTATGATGCTGCTTTTCCGTTTCCTTTATTCGCTTTTGCATCTTCAGTCTTTTCTTCATGACTTTTTTCTTTTCTATGAGCATGCTTAGTTTTTCCCCAGTAAATTCTTCCTTTTTACCCTACTTCTCAAGCTGCTGTCCCATTTTTTTTAACTGAAGACTTCCGGGTAGTCTCCACTTGCTTCTTTCACTCCCCACTTGCCAAATGAGTCTTTCATCACACTACGGAAACTTTTCAACACCGACTTCTCATCTTCCACGATCTCTTTGTGGCACTTGACACCACCTTCATCTCTTTCTTAATTCTTTCCTCTCTTAGCTACTGTGGATTTGTTCTCTCCTGGATTTCATCCTTCTCCCTCTTCGATTACTCCTTTCCTTTTTGCTAGTACTTTTTTAAAATTTTGGTCACTAACTATGGATGTTTCTAGTTTTTTTGTACTTGTTTCTTTTCTTTTTTTTAGTCTACACTTTTGGTGATTTCATCCTTTCTCATAGCCTCCATTATCATTTCTGTTCAACTCTGAATCTAGATCTTTTTCTCCATACTTTTTGATATTTTTTTTTTTTTTTGAGTTGGGGTCTCACTCTGTCGCCCAGACTGGAGTGCAGTGGCCGCTTCCGGCCACCGCAGCCTCGACCTGCTGGGCTTCAGCGATCTTTCCGCCTCAGCCTTCCAAGTAGCTGGAACTACAGGCTCGTGCTACCACGCCCGGCTACTTTTTGATTTATTGTAGAGATGAGGTCTCGAACCCGCGGGCTCAGGCAATCCATTCACCCGAAGGCATGGGCTAAGCCACCAAACCTGGCCTTTTTGATATATTAATCTTTGTTTGAGGATCAAAGTTAAATTTAACATGTTCTAAAAAAAATCTCTCATCTCTTCACTTTGAAGTCTTCAGTGGCCCACCAAAGTCGTCTATGCATCCTTCCTCTTAATCGCCTCTCATGAGGACTAAATAGTAAGCTCTCCCTCTTTTTCAGTTTATCCTACACACTCCTACCAGATTGTCTCCTGATAAAGCTTTCAGTCACTTATTTATTTTTTGTTTTAAAATACTGTTTTGTTTTGTGGGTTTTTTGTTTATTTGTTTTGAGTCAGGGTCTCGCTATGCCCCTCAGGTTTGAGTGGAATGGCACTATCACAGCTCACTGCAGCCTCCACCTCCTGGGCTCAAGTGATCTCCCCACGTCAGCCTCCTGAGTAGCTGGGACTACAGGCACGTGCCACTGTGCCCGGCTTTTTAAACATTTTTTGTAGAGACAAGGTCTTGCTATGTTGCCCAGGTTTGGTCTCAAACTCCTGGGCTCAAGCAGTCCTCCCACGTTGGTCTCTCCACGTACTGAGATCGCAGGTGTAAGCCACTGTACCCAGCCTCAGTCATTTCTTCTCAAATAAAAGTTGAAATCCTTAGTCTAGTGTTAAAATGTCTCTTCTTTCATTATTTTTCAGAGTATATCTGAGGATTATCTACATTAGAATTGCCCGAGATACTGAGTACTCTCCTAGATTTTCAAGGGTTTCCTGTAGCTCAGGGATTTGAATTTTTAGCTAGTTTTTTTTAGCTGATTCTGAAGTCTGTTAACTTCTGCCTTATGATCTTCCTCTGTCTGTTACACCAACCTCACATCACATCAGTTTCACGTAACCTGCATTTCTGCCACGTTGAATTCCTTGTGATTTCGTTACTTTGGCCTGCTTGTGCTTCATGCTCTCTCATGTGCCTGCTCTAGCTGTTTCCTCCCAGATGCCCTCCTTTCTAGCCTCTTCTTCCATTCATCACAGTTTGTGCCACACACTCCGTCCTACTGAACCTTTTGTTGACCTGAACTGGAAGTGAGTTTCCCCTCTGAACATATTTGTGTCTTTTTAATGAAACTTTTCCTAATTACCATAATCAGTTGCTTACAAACAAGACTTTTTTTTTTTTAAGTCTATAAGCTCCTTGAATTCTGTTATCCTGTCAGGTATGCATTTTTGTCATTATAAGCCACTGCACTTCCCATAGAGAGAGAAACATAGGCTTTGAGGCCTGAAATGTAGATGATAATCGATTTTCACTGTTTGTTATTTAAATAATAGACTGATAAATATAGCAAATAAATGGGTGGATGAATATATGATGATCTTATTCTACCTCATAGTCTTACTCATTTTTCCTATGGTGAAAAGGAGAGAAATATCTGAAATTTCTTGGTATTGAGAATGAGTTGAAGGGATTGTATGTCTGGGAAACTCGTTAAGATTTACCATAAACAATCAAGATTGAAAATGTGATTCCTCTATCTAGCTCAGGCAAAGAATTTTCCACTAGATTCTCAATCCTGAAGTTCTATTCAAGGATTAAATATCTAAAGGCCTTCCACATTTTTGTTTTAACTATTATTTCTTTGTTATTCTTACGTATAGTTTATTAAGAATTGAGGCATAATTTCAAAATACTATTTATGTGTTTATTTTTAAAATGTAACTTATCCCTCAGGCAGTATTTTCTCCTAGATGCCAGTAATTTCTGTATATATGCTCCATCCAGAAGCAAGCATTTTCTGATGACCTGTTATATCTCCCAGTTTACCTGTTGAGAAATAAAAGTAGGAGATAGCAGAGTAGACTCTTGGGCCATGTTTAAATGTGTGATTGCTGCATATCAATGAGCAGTGCTATTTTCCCGTATTTTTTTTTTTTTAATGAGAAAGTGTCTGAAGAACTTTTCTCTGGTGGATTTTCTATTACAATGTGGTGTTATATTGAGAAATCTAATTACTTAGCAGAATTTTTTTCATTGAAAAGTGATTTTCAAGAATATAAGAATCTTTCATAAAGTAGTAAATATTCAAGAGAAATTGTAATCTCCCAAATTATATTTCTTTCTTTCTTCTGATTGTAGTCTGCTAGTTGGATGAAACT
Organism: Carlito syrichta; assembly: GCF_000164805.1. Lineage (NCBI taxonomy): Eukaryota > Metazoa > Chordata > Mammalia > Primates > Tarsiidae > Carlito > Carlito syrichta. The sequence continues at coordinate 222,229 of NW_007245750.1, forward strand.
GACTGTCTAATGGAATGAGTTAACCCTTGAGTTCTCTACTTCTGTGGAAGGAGTAGAATATTGCCAAAGTAAGACTTAGGTAAAGATTATAGTATTCATATTTTAATTTATAGATTTTTTTTTTCAATAACAGCAAAACCAAAGGAGTACCCCTGAGATGGAAAGACAGAGAGCTGTGTACCAGCTAGCCACTAGGCTTGTTCAAACTGCTCGAAACTCTCAATTGGATCCAGACAGTTTACGAACATTTTTAAGTAATCTCAAGAAGAAGTACGAAAGAGATTTTCCCAGGGATGAACAGGTACCAGGAGAGACTGAAGAATAACAGCAATTTACATCTTGTACTAATGAAATAATAGATCTTCATATGAGGAAGCTAAAATTCATTTTTCCCTGAGAGCGAAAGAAAATATTTACTAAATCTTATATTTCAATTGAAAATTTTATGACTGGACGCGGTGGCTCAAGCCTGGAATCCCAGCACTTTGGGAGGCCAAGGTGAGGGGATTGCCTGAGTCCACATCATGGTAGCACGCACCTGTAGTTCTGGCTACTTGGAAGACTGAGGCAGAAGGATCCCCTGAGCCCAGCAGGTCAACGCTGGGGTGGCCATGAGCATGTCACATCACTCAAGCCTGGGCGACTGAGTGAGATACCAACTCAAAAAAAATAAAAATAAAAAATAGATTTATTTATGTTAACCTCACATTTGTCATCTGTATATTCTTTATTAAAATATTTGTTACTAGCCGGGCTCGGTGGCTCAGCCTGTAATCTCGCGCCTTTGGGAGGCTGAGGTGAGTGGATTGCCTGAGCCCGCAGGTTCAAGACCCGCCTGGGCAGGCGAGACCTCATCTCTACAATAAATCAAAAAATCAGCCGGGCGTGGTAGCATGCGCCTGTAATTCCGGCTACTCGGAAGTCTGAGGCGGAAGGATCACCGGAGCCCAGCAGGTCGAGGCTGCGGTGGCCGGGAGCGGCCACTGCACTCCAGTCTGGGCGACAGAGTGAGACTCTGTTGAACCCGGGACTCTAATGAGAGAGATAGAGACCACAAACAGCCAGCTCCAATGCAAACACACAAGGGTCTTTATTCAGGCTCGAGTCTGGGCTCACGCCCGAAGCAGCAGCTTCAGGGACCAGAGCCCCGATTCATAATGGCAAGAAGTTTTTATGCACAATTACAGAGGGAGGGGAAAGAACTCCAAACTTGATTTTACATGATTGGGTAATTTCTCCTAATGGGTACGGGAACACTTGGTATTGGTGGGTGCTGCCCGTGATTGACAGAAACCCACATAATAGGTCGAGTGGAATGTTAGATAAGTTAGGTCCATACAGTCCCTGCTTATGAAGTAACCTGAGCCGGCAGACAAAGGGTTACATTAGCCCTTTAGTTTACCGATCCAGCCCAAGGTATGCTTAGGAAAGCTTGTTTGCTTAACATTTACATAACATAACATAGTCATTATGGGACAACAAAAGCCAAACTTAACAAAGTTTTAAATATGAATGCTGCAAACACATACAGTGAATGTGGGGTAGAAAATCATATACTAATTCTGGGAATTTATAATAGCAAGCTTATTATAGCAAGGCGGTTACTTTTATAAAAGCCTTTGTTCCCTGCAGGTTTACATAGCCACTGCGTGTAAATTATCACTGGGATAAAAACTGGTGATAAAGCCCACCTAGAGAGGAGCTGGCTCCTCTGAGTCTGCTGCCACCTTGTAGGAATGTTTGAAAGGGGCTTATCGCTTTATCCTTTACATCCCGTTGTAAAAGCATAAGTTAACCTGCTAGTTTGGGGCTGACAATGCTTAACCCAAGAATTCTAAATACAAACACTGCTTAAAACCCGACATATGCCTAATTCTACGGGGTCTGAGGTAGGATTTAAAGTACTAAGATTTCATAAAATACATGAGGTAGGAATACACAAAATATATAGTAAACATGAGGTGGGGATATATGAAATATAGTGAACTAAATGCTACTTTTACAGCAAATAAGTTTCTTGGTTTCTTGGGTCTCTCAATAGCATGCTCTTAACCTAAATCTATTGTTGTCCTCTCAACTCCAACTCAAAATAAAATAAAATAAAATAAAATATTTGTTACTAACTTAAGAAATGAGAGCTATTTAAAGGAATAACGGTTTTAATGTTAGAAAATAGTATAATTAATACCACTTTTTTCTCATTTATGAAAATTAACATTATTAAGACTATACTTACAAATTATGGCGTAAAATGTTATTGTAAATACTTTAGCCTAATAAATACCATTCTTGATAGATCTGGAACTTCTACATTCTTTTCTGAGGTAACAACACCCTATGACTCAACTTATTATTTTTTTTCCTTAAGAGACAAGATCTCACTCAGTCACCCAAACTAGAGTGGAGTGGCACTATCACTACAGCCTCACACTCAGAGGCTCGGACTACAGGTGTCACCACCATACCTGGCTAAGCAGTTTCCTAGTTAGTACTCCCAAATTCCAACACCGAATGGTTCTGAAGTTCATTGGGTTGATATTGGAAATTAAAAATATATATATGTGACATTCATTTAGTTCCAAAAGTTAAAAATAAACAAACAGATATTATGTAATACAGAGACTACTTCTGGGAGGGAGGGGAGTCATCATTGCCGACTTGGTTTTTCAAATATCCAGGAGTCTGGTTTTCTACTCACTGACCTCCTTTTCTCCAGTTTTAATTTTGGCCATCTTTATTGAGTGAATAAAAGGCCACGGAAAGATAATACTTTTGTTTGTTTGGTTTTTTACCTCAGTTGTTGATTCACAAAGGAGTAGTTTAAGGGAGTTTTTCACAAGCATATGGCTTACACCAAAATTCAGAGTTTACCCAGAGGTCATTTCATAAATGGGCAAAAGAGAACAGAAGACTAATAGCTGTTCAGTTACTGGAGCAAGGCTTTTGTCTTCTCAAACATCACATATCTACAATTCGATCTTCATAGATGACTTATTCACTTAATCTCAGCCCAAAGACCTAACATAGGGTAGTTGTACTTTTCTTGGGCTCCTAAGTATCTGGAATCCAGAGTATACGTTTGAACCATTTATTCAGTAAGCTACAGTATTTATAGTTATTTGACCCCAAAAATTATTCACAGACTGGCTAAGGCTATAAGTTTTGTTGATATATGCACATTTCATTTTACCACATTTAATATTAATATTTGTTGACTTTATTAAGCTAAGCATGCTAAGTAAATATTAGTAGCCATGTATATATTGAAAAAGTTTTAATGTAAATGGCATACATAGTTCTTTGGAAAAGTAAATGTAGTGTTAGTTTTACATTCAATATATATTAACTGTCTTGTTAGACTACTTATATTCCCTATTGTCATATTTTAGAGAGTGTCCCAATATTTGTAACTGACTTTTAGCCACGTTTAATTCACAACTTTGAAATGAATTGTGTTTATGTAGTCATTCCTAAAAGCAGTTAGATAATTTAGGTTTGTGGCAAATTTCATGAAGGCACTGAGCAAGAAAAGGGCACAGTCGATTGGGAGGTGGGAAAGAACAGGGAGGAAACAGCAGAAGGCAGAGGGAAGTAGGCACTGGGAAGGAAGAATGCAAGCAGGGACAGGTACAAAATATCAAATATGCTGAATGTCATTTCCTCAAATACAGCAACCTGCTTTTCGGTTCAACCTCAGTGCTAGATTCCACCCAACTTTTAAGAAGCATTTCATCAATTAGAGCTTTCAGTGAAAAAACTGCAACCAACTGCTGAGTCCCTTTGATTGTAGAATTGAGATTCTGAAATAAAGTTTTACATTTTCTTAACATTAAATTACTTATTCTTAAACCACTTTGTGTGTAGCAGAAATATGCAAAAAAACCAAATCAAATGGAGATAAAATTATGTCATGGTACTATGGAACAGAAGTGAATACTAAGGAGATAACCCACGCCTTAATTTTAAGATCTGTTTGCTCTACTGTTCCTCTTCTCCTTTGCCTTTCTCTAAATTTATAGACCATTATCTCATAATCCAGTCTTTCAAGATAAATGCCCATTATGTGATAGGAAACTCCTTCAATTTTCCCCTAAAACCATTTATTTTAGTCTGTTCCCTCTTTCTCCTCACAGGATAAAATCCTACATAGGCCGGGCTCGGTGGCTCAGCCTGTAATCCCGCGCCTTTGGGAGGCTGAGGTGAGTGGATTGCTTGAGCCCGCGGGTTCGAGACCCGCCTGGGCAGCAAGACCTCATCTCTACAATAAATCAAAAAATCAACCGGGCGTGGTAGCACATGCCTGTAATTCCGGCTACTGGGAAGGATGAGGCGGAAGGATCGCCGGAGCCCAGCAGGTCGAGG